>NC_141829.1:7794431-8094431 GCF_982586985.1 Callionymus lyra
TCCATGAAACCTCATCAGTTGTTCCATGAAACCTCATCAGCTGTTTCATGAAACCTCATCAGTTGTTTCATGATACCTCATCAGTTGTTTATTAAAACCTCATCAGTTGTTTCATGAAACCCCATCAGTTGTTCCATGAAACCTCATCAGTTGTTCCATGAAACCTCATCAGTTGTTCCATGAAACCTCATCAGCTGTTTCATGAGACCTCATCAGTTGTTTCATGAAACCTCATCAGTTGTTTCATGATACCTCATCAGTTGTTTATTAAAACCTCATCAGTTGTTCCATGAAACCTCATCAGTTGTTTATTAAAACCTCATCAGTTGTTTCATGAAACCCCATCAGCTGTTTCATGAAACCCCATCAGCTGTTTCATGAAACCTCATCAGTTGTTCCATGAAACCTCATCAGTTGTTCCATGAAACCTCATCAGTTGTTCCATGAATCCTCATCAGCTGTTTCATGAAACCTCATCAGTTGTATCATGAAGCCTCATCCGCTGTATCATGAAACCTCATCTGATGTTTCAGGAAACCTCATGAGCTGTTTCATGAGACCTCATCAGTTGTTCCATGAAACCCCATCAGCTGTTTCATGAAACCTCATCAGTTGTTCCATGAAACCTCATCAGTTGTTTCATGAAACCTCATCAGTTGTTCCATGAAACCTCATCAGTTGTTCCATGAAACCTCATCAGTTGTTCCATGAAACCTCATCAATTGTTTTATGAGACCTCATCAGTTGTTTCATGAAACATCATCAGCTGTATCACGAAACCTCACTCTATTCTATACCATTGAGGTTTAAATGTTCTTCTCTTTCCATCACATTGTGTGGAAACTTGTCTTGCCTTTGACCCTGGCTCCTGCAAGAGTTTAAGTGATGATGTCACTTGATGAGTCTTTCTAAAAGACAGAACATGTAAGCGTTATGAATGTCTTCATCTTCTTAAGAAATTATGTTTAGAAAAATTGAATATGTTTCTTCCGGAGATGATAAACCTTTATTTTGAAAAGCGTTATTTTAAAAAGGTGCTCCATCATCCACTCATGATTGTGATGTCATCGCATGAGCCTCATTTCCTGTTTCTCTGCCCACCTACAGCTGCAGCTCCTCCGTGAGTCATTGTTTTTTATTTCTCTTTCCTGTCGCAAACACTTCTTTATTAACAACTCACCACCGAACAAACTTTTATTTACTTCACTTCGCTCTACCCTGTCTCAGCTACCCAGGGAACGGGGCGAGGGGATTCAATCTAACGAGCATCTTCATGGTACTGAGCAGTGAAACTGGAATAAACATATTTATTTCAATACACAATGCATGACTTTACTTCCTGTTTAAAGAAAATAGTCCATGAAATTTAGTTGATTTTTTCATGTTTTTTTTGGTTTAAGCTTTATGTTTATGTTTGTACCTTGTTTTCTTTGACTGAATATATTTCCAACCATTTCCTTCTCTGTAGCTCCTCCAGTTCATTCCACCATGTCTTCACTCACTTCTTCACTTTCCTCCCGCAAGTCTTTAGTTGAAAAAAAACAAAACAAAATTACCGAAAAAGTCGCCCTCCTTGCTGACGTCTAACGACTGAATATTTATCTCTTACGACTCCAGATATGTTTTAGTCGGATAAACAAACTGGTCATAAATTCAATCTGAAAATAACCGACGCTGTCAAGAGGTTCAACTCCGTCTATATTTAGCGAGACATTCTCTAGAGCGGAAAAAATAGGATCGCTGGAAACATACAAATGAATAAACAGAATAAACAACATCAGACTTAAAGTGGAAATAAAACCTCGAGTCTGACAATGAGTTGTGTTGCAAAAGCAGCCGCTCGACACGTCGACACACACACGACTGTTGCCGAGAGTGTTTTCCAAAAGCTGTTCGTCTTCTTTTTAAGAAGCTCTTTTGCTTCCAGCCTCGCGCTGATTGATGGCCCGGGTTCCTCTGGGAAAATTGCAAACGAGGCAGAAATACCCAAGAGGTGCTTGGGAACACGAGGAATCCAATCCTGGAGGACACACACACACACACACACACACACACACACACACTGTCACACAAACACACCACTTTAGCGGAAACAAAGATCATCCTCAGACATCTGTGATGGACATTATCGTAATTAACCCCCCGTGACACGAGGAGGAAGTCGATGGAAGCTGTTGAACGACACTTTGACTCAATATTCTTTTATATCGTCGTGTGTCGACAGAGGCTGCCGGTGCGACTCCCGAAATGACCAGTCAATGTTTGTTGGGCAGTTTAAGTATTTTATCTGGTACTATATCTGCCGCATCAGAATATTGTATGGTTGAATTTTAACATTTTTTTAAATGTTTTTTGACCAATCAGGGTTGATGTGGGCGTGGCCAATGTAGTGGTTAGAGGGGGAGATTTAAACGGCAGTGAATGTGAGAATCTTCGTGGCTTTCTAAAACTTTTTTTTAAAGCATTTAATTATTTTTTTCGGTTCATTTATTTTAATCATTTGTCTATAGAAATGTTAAATCTATTTTTTATTGAATCATTGAATTCAATAATTTGTGTTTTGAAAGGTAGATTTTTTATTTATTTATAATTAAATAAATTAAAAATAATTCTAAATGAAAACATTAATCTTGGCACTAATTTACCAAGTACCAATTTTTTAATATAACATTTTTGGTTCAGTAAAAGAACCCAATTTTTTTTTCTTTAAAAAGGTGATTTGGATTTATTTAAATGATAAGTAAGTAAGTAAGTAAGTAAGTTATTTGTATTTATATAGCGCTTTTCCAGACCAGGGTCATAATATTGAGTTCTAAGTGTATAAAAATCATTCACTTTGAAAATATTCCAATTTTTACACTTTATTATCAGAAAAACATGTAGAAAATAGTTCAACCTTTCATCATTAAAACTATTGAATTAAATTATTCTATCGAATAAAATATTTTAATATAGAAATGATTGAATTCAATGATGAAAAATCGTCATTTAATGAATAAAAAAAATGACAATTTTAATACAAAAAAAGAAATAAAGTTTCAACTTTTGAAATGTTGAATGTAACCGTTCAATGTTATGATGTCACTGACAAACCTCCATAATATTCGTCTTTAAAATCAACAATAAAAAAAAAAAATGAGCAGGATTTAAATTCTTTAATGAAGTAGTAGAAATACTTGTATATTGTAGGCAACAAACTGCTACATCAGAAGAGACGAACCTAACAACATTATACATTATATATTGATCCTTGTCCGTTTACAGCTGATATCGCTGACGACACATTATTGATCGCATTGATACGTTTGACCGAAAACACCGGCAGGAATACAAGGATCGTCATTAAAGCTATCGATCGTGAAAATGACAAACCGAGTCAACAACCGTTTTCTGATCCACCATCGATCTTCTGATCGTGGGTTCATGATCCGTTTTGAAACCAATTAACAATCCAAACAGGAAATGTCTCTCCAAGGAACGGACAGGAAGTGATGACATGACCCATGTAGTGTTTTTGTTTGGTGGTCCAGCTGCTAATGCTAACAAGATAATTTCAGTGTCTCATTAATCATAGACACGTTTATTGATTTATATTTTATTGTCATTTGTGTTGCAGTTTTTTTTACTTGTTTTGAGCAGAAAAAGATAGAAAAACAAATAAAACTTTACATTTTCTAAGCTTAAAGTGATAGTTCACCCAAAATTCACTCATTTTCTACTCTACTCTACTGGGATTATTTTCAGAGTAATAGACTTTTAGACTTTAGACTTTCTTTTATTGTCGTTGCACAGAAAACACAGCAGTGAAACTGGCAACAAAATTTTGTTGCTTGGCGTTATAGTCAAAAATGTATGTTCATAGTAGTCAGCATATTTACCCGGAGTACTTCCTGTCTGTATCGCTTGATATACTTTAAACTTCTGCCAGAAACAAGCTCAAAATATAGAAATGTTTAACTGTTTTCCAGAACAATTCCTCATGTTAAGCCTTCAATACAAGATGGACGTTACAGACGAGCAGTATGGAGGTATTTGGATGTTTTTAAGTGTCTTTTTGGACGAAGATGAAGACGACAACGAGTTAGCGACGGTCGCTACATTGGCATTAACTTACATTTTTGTCTTTAACTCTAAAAAAGAACAGATCTCTCTGAAAATAACCCCAACCTTAAGTCCACATGAAAGTGAGTAGAAATGAGTGAACTTTCTATCACTTTAAGATAAAAAAAAGAAAAAGTTTACAATATTTGCTTTGATCTTAAAGCTAGCCTCAAAGTCCCCTCAGGCGTTGGTTGGCTTGTGATTCTCCCCTTAAAATTATCTTAAAATGTTAATGATGTTACGAGACAAGAATTTTAAAATCTCTGGTACAGTTTACGGGAATTAATGTATTTTTTACTTACCTTCTGGGTTTTTTTGAGCTCATAAGGCTTTAATTTAAGAGCTGGTATCCAAATACTTTCATTGGTTTTCTTGACAATAAAAACTTCAATTCTTACATCAGAAGCTGGTGTTGTATCAACAGCTTTTATGTATTATTTGTTGTACTTCCTGTCAGAACCATTGTTTGGTCTGATAATGTTTCAGTGACTGGAAGTAAATATAAGCATCTTAATGAAGATTTTGTCAAAAAACAACAACAACCAGAACCAGAATTTTTTATTTCGGTGTAGTTTCTGAAATGCTCCCTAAAAAGAGAAGCTTTTTTGATACGAGTGGGACTCATTGGTCGGTCGAAAGTAGCGCGACGATATTTCTACGGGAGCCCAAGAGGGACTTTTTACTGGCCTCGTTCATATCAAGAGTAAAAACAAGTATCTGATGTTTCTCTAAATGAATCATCGACATGTTTGAATACCGTTGTGTTGATAGTTTCCACAAACACGTGCCAAGCTTCTTAAAATATGGAGGTTGAAGGTGAAACGTTCGGAGCTACTTGGCTTCATTCCCAAGAATCAGACCCAGGAGCTGCCATCGTACTGAAAATAAATCCAGATAAATCACATGTTTTGTCAGAAGTCGGTTCACATTTTTGTTGTAAAAATATAGAAATATAAACTTAACTTTTGTATTGAGTTATTATAAGTAAATCTTTATTGGACCAGATGAGTAAAATTAATGACTTGCCTTAAGCTCCTCCCATTACGTTGAATCGCTAGCACCAGCCAGCTGTCAATCAAAACAGCTTATTTTTTCATTTTGAATGACGCGAGATTCAACTAATGAATCGTTGTCAAGTTTACAAACTGAGACTATCAAAGGAACTTTACGGTAATACAGTATTGGTTAGAGGTGATTTAATATCAGCAAGTACTGTTTTATTTTGAAAATTCGTCACTCATTTCCTGAACGATCCAATCAACATCGGTGGCGCGACGTGAGTTATCCAAACAAATTAGAGCTTTTCAATCAACCTCTGTAGGTTTTTGAAACGTGGGAGGAAAGCGGAGTACCCTGGAGTAAACCCGGGAGAACTAACTACAATCAGAAACGACACAGAATCTACATTTATTTACTTGAATTAAACGCATTTATTTCAAATGTAATGGTCGCCAGAAAAACGTTTAATTCATCAAAAAACATGTTCTTATTTTTTAATCTTTAACTGGTCAAGTTATACGGTTTATAGGGTTAAGGTTAAGGTTAAGGTTAAGGTTAAGGGTAAGGGCTTTTTATTAAGAAGATAATGAAACGCTAGTGACACGAGCATTAGGGAAGGAAACGAGTTATAAAAGTAAAGTGTATCCGGTCAATTTACAAAATAAAAGAGTGCTGGTAGTTAGGGTTTGGGTCCGTACTGGACTTTGGACACTCCTGGTCCAAAATGAATGTTAAACTTGGGGCCAAAAAACTAATAAAGCAACACCATGTTTTGAAGCACAACATGATGAAAACCACAATGAAAATACTTGTTTTCGTTGGAACTATCTGATGGTAATAAAGTCAAAACTATACTTTTTTCGGTTGGTTAAATAAACTAAACGCTTGATTTGTTGTGAGAGGTTTTCTTTTACGCCTCCTCAAGTTATGTAAGCGAGCGTGTGGGACGGTTTTCAACACATCAGAGCAACTATTAATGAGTATTTAACAAGTTAAAAAAGGTTGATTTCACGGCCAACATTTTAAAGAAGACGCTCTTCAAATATTCCTGGTTACTCGACTCCAGGATTCATGAGTAAAGAAATAATGATATATTAATTTGTGCTCATAAAGATCTTGGCCACAAACGAAAGAAACACTTTTTTTATTTCTTCACAATCACAATTCAAACATTAAAAGATGAATCGATAACTCAAGACGGGGGAACGTTTTGGCGGAGAAGCCGGCGCGAGATCACGTGGAGCAGGACACCGGGTCGCAGCCCGGGCGATGCTTCCATGAAGGGAAAAGAAGGCGTCGAAAAAAAAAAAATATCAATGAGGAAGCAGCTTGCGCTGCGGCTCGCCCCGGCCTGCTGGGAGCTCATCAATCGATATCGACCTCAGATCCCAGATTCACACGCCGAGCTCCGGGCCGCGGAAACGTTTAGCGAGGATGTGTTAAATTAATCCTGTGTATTGTGCGTTTCTTTGTAGTTCCGGCCAGGTTTTGTTGCTTTTTATCTTTAATACCTGACTGGATTCGGTGAAAGACGGTTGAGTTTTGTGTTGGTTTGTGTGACTTTTGGTGTGAGTTTCCCGCCTCAGTCACGATCTTTGGTTGTGTAAGCTTTCTTTATGATGTCGACATCTTAAAAAAAATGGCATATTTTCATGCATACTAGAGTCTACAGAGGCATTAAAGTCATCTACGGGTGAGAAAAAAAACGACCAGACTTCTTCTAGTCGTCCTCGTTTGTCTGTCTGTCCTTCTACTGATTGTCGGTGCTTTTCTTAACCTTAACTTTAAGAACCCTTGGATCATCTTGTTGATCGAAACTGGATTGTACGGAAAGAAAAAGAGGCCATTTTTCTTTCAAACATACAAGACAAGTCATTTTTTTCAAACTGTCACCTATGACCTTGAAAGAAAAATATATTGACAGATAAAAATCCTTATGAATATTCTATGGTGTCCCAGAGTCATTTTTCATAGAGCATGCATTCATCTTAGCCACACCCCCGTAACGGACAAGATGCTAACGTAAGCTAGCGTTTCTTCTGGTGAAAATAGAATTCTCCTGAATTCGAGATGATCAATTAAATGTATTATTATTTAACTGGATTTAGACAGAAGATTAAAATCGTACAAAAAGGTACGAAGATACAAAGTGTTTTAACGGCTAGCACCGCTAAGCTAGCATGTTTCAAGTTCAAACTTTCTTTACGTTGTTTTAAAATTTAATTTTTTTTCGTAGTTGTTTCTATATCTGCAAAGGGTTCAGCTCACACCCTTCGACTGTATACATGCGGCCCTTAAGAGTAGAACGTAGACATTTTCTCCGACCGCGCCTGACTTTATTTGTCGTCGGCCCAGCCGCTAATGCTAACAAGCTAATTTAAGTGTCTCATTATTCCGAGAAATCGTATCGACTCAGCGTTCCCCTCTCGTCCGGACGTCGATACAAGTCAATTGTGTTCAATTCCCTCTTCACTTGTGCGACTCTGTTGAGGTCAAACGGTTTAAAAGAAAAACAATATCCACTGAAAACAACGTGGAGCAGCTTCGTTTCTTCAATATCCTTCTTTCTTTTCTTTTTCAAACCATCGCACTTCTGCCAAACACGTCTGCTCGATGCCTCGAGTTGTAGAAATATTCAATAAAAAATATATGAACTCAACGTAAAAACTGTGAAACAACATCAATAGTTTGGAGATATTTGACATCACTTATGAACAAGAAACAAAAACCCAAACTCTTTAAGTGCCGACGAATCCTAAGTATGCTTTTTCCGAAAAGCAAAAAAAAGCTATTTACAAAAACACTGTAAATTTGATAATAAATAATATCAATGAAAGTTTCATATTGTTGTCGCTATATTAACAAAGCGCTGATCGATTCGCTGCTTATTTTCCAAGGGTCCGTAGATGTTGGTCGCGGCGTCTACGTCTCCATTCCTACACCATCCCTTCGCTCCGTTTGCTCCTCCACACCACCAGCGCCGTCATGAGCAGCGTCACCATGATGGGCATCACGATGAAAGGTCCCAGGATGCGGTTCGGCGGGTCCTTGAGGAGACGCCCGGACAGCGAGCAGTTGTGGAAGTACTGTCTGTGTACTCGGATGAAGAACTCGTCCACCAGCCTGTTGGGCCAGAAGCACTCCATCTTCAGGGCCACCAGATAAGTGCAGTTGGTCAGCTCGCCGTAGAGCCTGGAAAAGGAAGTCAGAGTGCATGATGGGTAAACACGAAGAACTCCGAAATATCATTGCAGATTAAGATCCGATTTCTCGGAACTTCCGGGTCACAGGAAACGCAACAATTTTGACAATAAGATTCTAGTTGATGTGTTTGCGCTGGTGAGACGACCGTTCGTGGCAGGAAACGAGTTACAAAAGTAAAGTGTATCCCGTCAATTTACAATATAAAATGGTATTGGAAGACGAATTACACTTGTTACAAACAACACCAGGCTTAAAGTTTAACTAAGGTGTGTATGTGTGTGTGCGTTGTTGTGATGTGTGACTCTATTGTATCATCAGTGTGTGATGTGTTGTTGTGATGTGTGACTCTATTGTATCATCAGTGTGTGTTTGTACAAAACACTCTTGAAATATTGAAGTTAGAAAATGATCTTAAGCCCCGCCCACAGAAAACACTTTTTTGTTTTTCTGGAGATTAAATCTTGTTCACCATAACCACACCCACTCTGCTGTGATTGGTCAAATGTTGAGGTTTGTCACCGCGCGTCATCGATCCTGGAAGTCTCTACCTCCAAGGGACTCATTGTATAAACAAAGCGGGGCGTGATTACAGCCGGCTGGAGGAGGAGTGAAGCCATTATTACGTCATAATGGACTCTCGTAACCTCTCGTTCGCCCAGATTTCAGAGCAACTTTATAAAGTAATCAGAGTAAAACATGGTCATGATGAGGAACTTACTGCGTCTTGAAGAGGAAGATTCAACGTTTACAACAAGTGAGTCAGGAGTGTTGACCTTTAAACTCCAAAAGGTATTCCCTCGTGTTGGACTTGACAATCAACCTTTTTAAGGTGCCAACAAACTAGTTTGGTTGCCATCTCTTATCTTCAAAGAAAATCTCCAAAATTTGCAAAAAAAAAATGTTCACCTTCAGATGCTCGCGCCAAAGATATCCGTAATTTAAAAGTGAAAGAAAACTGTGAATTACCAATGAAACTGAGACCATTATGACTAAGAGCAACAACAAAAAAAGAGAAACAAATACTCCTGGAAGGCCAAACACGTCACTCCAACTCTTTGAACCAAAAGATACGCTGGGTTGCCAGACTTCCGTTTATCCTTCAGTTTAAAGACGTCGGATGCGAGTCGCGCTTAAGGTTCAGGTCACCTCGAGAGCACAAGCGAAATAAGTGATTATCAAGTTCGCCGAAGCGAAGATAATGACTCTCTCTCTCCCTCTCTCTCTCTCTCTCTCTCTCTCTCTCTCTCTCTCTCTCTGTGAGGTACCATCTGAGCGGGTCTACGAGTAATTGAGGTACTGACCCATGACGGTGAAGGCCCACAGAGGACGCGCTATAAGCTAGACTCGCACAGAGCAACACTTCTCAGAAGGAGTTGTTTTAAAAAAAATGAAAATCTATGCTTATAGTTCACAAGCTGTTGTTACATTTGTGCTACATTTATATCATTAACTGGAAGATGCAATATGTTGTTTTTAATTAGAAGCTCGGAGCATTTTTTTTTGGGTGGATTCAAAAACATCTGTTAGCATCTATGAACTGGACGCTGGAAGGATTCACTGGAAACATCTGATCTCCTCGCCTCCTCGGACCTCTCGTCTCTGAACGCCTCAAACTTGTGCGTTGTTTTATTCCGTTTCTGTTGAACATGATCTTTCGCCGGCGCCGGCTTCTGTCGATGCTAACGGCTCCAGGCCCGGTTGGCTCTGGACCAGCGCTGAAGCGTCTGCTGCTGCTTTTGTTTCAAAGAAAAATTTAAGCAAATTGATCTTATTTTTCCTGTTTCATGTCCCATCTGCCCAGGGCAAGAGGCGGGTGTCTATTTTGGCACCAGTTCTGATGTGAAAATGTTCCCCAAATTATTACAAATAGATATATGTAATATTTTGGGGCAAAGTTTTGGTCAATTCCAACAGACTAAGTTACAGAGTTTAACCACAAAACAATCCTGAGAGAACATAACCCTGTCTTTTTGAAGAACAAAATGTTGCCCCAAAATATAACTGGCAGAATGCAACAAATATATATAAAAAATAAAATGTAAGTTATTCTGTTGACGACGAAATTCACCGTTGTTAATGGTCTTAACTGCCTTAAGTGGACACTCCAGTGTGTGTTTACATGTGTGTGTGTGTGTGTGTGTGTATGTATGCGTGTGTACGTGTGTGTGTTCACATGTTAGTTTGTGTGTGTGTTTACATGTGTGTCTATGTATGCTTGTGTACGTGTGTGTGTTCACATGTTATTTTGTGTGTGTGTTTACATGTTTGTGTGTAGGTGTGTGTATGTATGTGTTTGTGTGTTTGCATGTGTCGCATCTATACGTGTGTGTACAAGTACGTGTGTTATTGTGTGTGTTTGCATGTGTGCGCATCTGTATGAGTACACGTACGCATGTGTGTATGTACGTGTGTGTGTGTACATGTGTGTTTGTTGTGTGCGTGTAGGTGTGTGTGTAACGTGTGTGTGTTTGCGCTTGAGTGTACATGTGAATTTGTTGTGTGCGTGTGTGTGTACGTGTGCGTGTTTGCGGTTGAGTGTACGTGTGTGTGTTTGTGCTTGAGTGTATGTGTGTTCGTTGTGTATGTGTACGGGTGTGTGTGTGTGTATTGGGTGTGTACTTGTGTGTTTCTGTGTACAAAATGATGACATTAAAATATCCTAATATTCTACTATGACTGACTCTATAGTTTTAAAATCACAACTAAAGACGTCGTAAACACTGTTACGCCCTCCAGTTTCCCCACATAACCCTGAATCTGTGAAAGATTTTCTGAAATATTTCTCGGTCAGGAATTGTTTACTGGTCTCTGGACGCGCCACTGGGAATCCGAGTCCATGTTCCGGGGATGTGTGAAAGTATGCGAGTCGTGGAAGGTTGTGTTTGTGTATAAGTTTTCCTGCGGGACTGAAGTGGTGACATGAGAGAAGTTTGTGTTTATACGATTGTGATATTTCCAGCTGTGACCATTGATTTATACGTTCAATAATCTCTCGACGTGAAGAGTTAAACAAGAGTCAAACAACTTTGTGTTGCAGCTGCGGTTGCGTGTTTTGTCACGTAAATGTCATATCAATCAAAAACCACATGTTTTTCTCTCCAACAAAACATGGAAAGTTACCTTTTATGTACTTTTTCTTTCTTTTGTCTTTTGTTCTTCTGGTTTTTAATCCCTTTACATTTTCAACACGGAGGAAATGGGTTTTGCTTCTTTACTTGTCTTCACTACATGGAGAAAGGTCACGTTTGTGTGTCTGTTCTGCAAGTGTGTGAATGCGTGTGTTTGTAAGTGTGTTGATGTGTGTGCTGCAAGTGTGTGTGTGAATGTGTATGAATGTCTGTGCTACAAGCTCGGAATGTGTGTGTTTTTAAGTGTGTTCATGTGGATGCTGCAAGTATGTGTTTGTGCTGCAAGTGTGTTTGTGTTGCAAGTGTGTGTATGTGTGTTTGTGTTTCTTAGTGTGTGTGCTGCAAGTGTGTTTATGTGTGTTTGTATATGTGCTGCAATTGTGTGCTTTCTTGTTACTACACTATCACAACACCAGAGTCAAGTACTGGACAATACTACACATATATCTTTGTTACTACACTATCACAACACCAGAGTCAAGTACTGGACAATACTACAAAAATATACTAGTTACCACACTATCACAACACAAGAGTCAAGTCCTCGACAATACTACAAATATATACTTGTTACTACAGTATCACAACACCAGAGTCAAGTACTGGAAAATACTACACATGTATCCTTGTTACTACACTATCACAACACCAGAGTCGAGTACTCGACAATACTACACATATATACTTGTTACTACGCTATCACAACACCAGAGTCAAGTACTCCGCAATACTACACATATATCCTTGTTACTACACTATCACAACACCAGAGTCGAGTACTCGACAATACTACACATATATCCTTGTTACTACACTATCACAACACCAGAGTCGAGTACTCGACAATACTACACATATATCCTTGTTACTACACTATCACAACACCAGAGTCAAGTACTCCACAATACTACACACATATCCTTGTTACTACACTATTACGATATTTTGTATCATTGCCACTGTATTGTGATAGCTATGGTATTGTTTCCATTTTGGTACTTTTCTTATTCCACACACATTTGAAATCCTCTTAATAGAAATATTTAATTGTAGATTCATGATCAAGATTTAACGGATTCTGTCGTCCCTCATGCACATCATTGTTCGTCACCACCTGGATCCTCGTCTGGACCGACACCACCTGCCGCCTCCTGGGCTCCTGCTGCTCCTCTTTAAACACTCTTTCAGTTTGTTCCGACCCGTTCTGTGGCGAGACTGTGAAACTCTCTCCACGAGCTTCCAACTCTAATCCGGGGACGATTCGCTCGAGTTGGAAAATAATCAGACTAAAGTTGGCAGAGGCTCCGACACGATCCCTCGATCCCGGCGAGTCCGTTGAGCGGAACTTGAGTCGGATAAACAGAATTTGATTCGGAAAACAAGATCAGAAAATGTTGCTTCAACAAAAGAATCTCCAGACTTCTTTGTTTTCGGGACTCGAGTCCTGATCCGGTCCCAGTGTTTATATAAACCCCTTGTTTTCCGCTCGTGGTTTCGACTGTGAGTCCATTAAAGTGGCAATTAAGAAGTGAGATTCCGGTTTCGGCTGATTGCTCAAAGGCTGATGGTTTGGGGATCATTTTAAAGTTGTCTTATGTAAGTCGTGCCCATGAGTTCCATGTAATTAACTGTTGGCCTGAAGCGCCTGAGTTTGTGGAGCAGAACCAAAGACCTCCCAGATCATGTTTCTGCTTCTGTTGCTTTGTTTTTTATTTTCTTAATTGCTCTTCGGACTTAAACTTCCAGGAGTCCTCGAGTCATTTTAATGAATTCACAGAACTTTAGTTTTAATTAATGGGCGTTTAGCCAGTGAAAACATTGTACTGTATACTATTTATATTGAAGGGTTGTAAGAAAATACCTGTAAAGCGATACATCGCGATATTTTTTCACGATATTGTATCGATATTTATCATCATTTTTCAAATGTGACAATTTTTTTTCTTATTTCAAATCATATTTTATTTTATCATAGTCCTCCTATCATAGTCCCAAGTTCATTTTAGTGTTGCAATTAAACCACCCTCCAGCAGATGGCAGCAGTGATTACATCTTCCACCGCTAAAGGCACAATGATATGCTGCGAGATGACTGAGGACGAGAGGATACAGTCGACTCAAAAGCTGATGACATATTTTGGTTTCGAAAACAAATGAAAGCAGTTACGACTTCGTCAAGAGTCATGTGGTCTGTAAATACTACAACACCAGAGTCAAGTACTGGACAATACTACAAATATATACTTGTAACTACACTATCACAACACCAGAGTCAAGTACTGGACAATACTACACATATATACTTATTACTACACTATCACAACACCAGAGTCAAGTACTGGACAATACTACACATATATACTTGTTACTACACTATCACAACACCAGAGTCAAGTACTGGACAATACTACACATATATACTTATTACTACACTATCACAACACCAGTGTCAAGTACTGGACAATACTACACATATATACTTGTTACTACACTATCACAACACCAGAGTCAAGTACTGGACAATACTACACATATATACTTGTTACTACACTATCACAACACCAGAGTCAATTACTCAACAATACTACAAATATATACTTGTTACTTCACTATCAAAACACCAGAGTCAAGTACTGGACAATACTACTAATATATACTTGTTACTTCACTATCAAAACACCAGAGTCAAGTACTCGACAATACTACTAATATATACTTGTTACTACACTATCACAACACCAGAGTCAAGTACTGGACAATACTACACATATATACTTGTTACTACACTATCACAACACCAGAGTCAATTACTCAACAATACTACAAATATATACTTGTTACTTCACTATCAAAACACCAGACTCAAGTACTGGACAATACTACTAATATATACTTGTTACTTCACTATCAAAACACCAGAGTCAAGTACTCGACAATACTACTAATATATACTTGTTACTACACTATCACAACACCAGAGTCAAGTACTCGACAATACTACTAATATATACTTGTTACTACACTATCACAACACCAGAGTCAAGTACTCGACAATACCATATACACTTGTTAATACACTATCACAACACCAGAGTCAAGTACTTGACAATACTACACATATATACTTGTTACTACAGTATCTTAATATATCATTTTCTTTGTATAGTGATATATATCGTATTGCCAGATTCTTGCCTATAGTCATCCCTAATAGATTGTATTAATAACATTTTATATTTTTTAATAAATACATGTTTATATAGACCTTATTGACTTAAATGTTGTGTTTTTTTGTGTAGTAAATGCAAATCCGTGAAAGAGCCTTGTTGTATCAACTTCATCTTTTGCAATTGAAAGTATAGATGTTATATTTATAGTTTTTATCGTGATCATACGACTGACTCATGAACCGGGATAACTTTTGAACGATTGGACCAGGAAGTAAAAAACAACAACTTTCAGAAGCCGGAAATTGTTGCTATTAACAGAAAATGTGTGCATGTATCTGACCTCTATTGTTACTTAAACAACTGTTCATAAATCTCTCCCTCCTAGTCAGTCACACCGGATGAAAGTCCACACCAAGTCTGGTTCTGCTTGAGGTTTCTGCCTTAAATAAAAATAAAACGTTTTTGCTGTTGCTCATTCATAGACATTTTTTCTCTTCTATTGAGCTATTTAAACTATAAACTGTCTTGATAAAATATTTTTGATTGATCGAAAAGAAGTGAGAATTGAACTTCTAACTGCGAAAAAATAAAAAAAAACGAAATTGTTATCGGTACAAAAATCACAAGCCTAAAGTAATAGTAAAACCTTCTTATAGGTTTAACTATAAGTGCAGACAGAGACACATAGAACATATTGTAGTAAATGGTGGAATATACTATACTGTACTGAAACGATACTATACCCAAACAGATCATAAGTACTACATTTTCCTCATTTACTTTTTTTTAACAGCAGGTTTTCTAAAAGTATTACCCAAACTAGACGACGCACAATGTTTTTGGACTTAATGTCAACATTTTAATTGATCATTTTTAATGATAATGACGTCATTTTTCTTTGGATACTGAGAGCAGAAGAGGAGAAGAAACTCACTCCACGGTGTCCTCCCAGCTGCACCACTGCATCTGGTCCAGCTCCTGCATGTCCAGCTTGAATTTGGCCAAACAAAACTCTTCGATGGCGTATTGATAACCGTCGCTGCAGCACAGTGTCGACACACACTGAGAAACTGTGGGGACGAAAGAGAAAAAAGATCACGGTTAAATCACAAATTGCTCTTTTTTAAATGTATTTTTCTTTAACTCTGGAAGAAAAGTTAGTCATGTTCGAATATTATTTCAAAATTACAATTTATATACATTTTTAATTTTCTATTATTAAGTTATTTTTTCCTTCTTTTCATACGTCCGGTTTTGTATTGTTTAATTTCCATTGAAATAAAGGAAAATAATATGAATAAAATATCAAATGCAAAACAAACTGTTGTTCTGAAGATTTAATAAAAATGAACTTAAATTCTTATTCTGTTGTATTAAATTTCACCTTTACAACCCTTTTTTATTAAAAATATAAATATTTTTGATACTTTTTCCCTCCAATTTTGTTTTATATTAATTATTAGTTAAACTAAAACATATAACCTGGAAAACTTGTTTTTATTTTGACATTTTCCCTCTTTTTCCTTCTTTTTTTGTGATCATTTCTCCATCAAAATAAATAAAATAGGAAGGAAATATAATTTTATAAAAATTATATTTAACACATTATATTATATTATAACATACAACAAAAAATATAACATTATAAAAAAAACGTATATTATAGTATTTTATTTCACCTTTATTTCTTAATTAAATAGATTTAATATATAAATATATTAAATATATATATAAATATATAGAAGCTTTTTTTTACTTTTTTCCTCCATTTATCTTTTCATTCTGAGCATTTCTTATCCACTGAAATGAGGAGAAAAGAAGAAAAGATTCTGCCAATTATTTCCTCATATTGAATGTTTTTTCTTCATCCCTTCTTTCTCCTGGTCCCTCACCACCGTCACAGAATATTAAGTGTTCTCTGAGGACCAAAACCGTCCACTTCTGCTCGGAGGATTTGAAGGTGAGAGTTTGGTCGCATCAGCAGCTTTTGTCGTTTCTGCGTTGATTGACAGATTGAGAGACAAAGTGAAAAGAAAGTCTCTATGGACGGAGGGATGTGAAGGAGGAGGACATGAGGAGGACATGAGAGAGAGAGAGAGAGAGAGAGACTCGGGAAGATGATCTACCACAGTTCAGGAAGAGGAAGACTTGCTGATGGAGAATGACGAAGTAAAAGAAAAAGAAGAAGAAAAAGATGATGAAGAAAAAGGTTAACAAGAAGCAGAACAAGAAGCAGAAGAAAAAGAAGAACAAGAAAAACAAGAAGAAAGAGAACAAAGAGAACAAGAATAAGAAGAAGGAGAAGAAAAAACAGGAAGAACAAGAGGAAAAGAACAAGGCTAATAAGAACAAAAACAAGAAGAACAAGGACAGGAAGAACAAGAAGAACAAGAAGAACAAGAAGAACAAGAAGAACAAGAAGAACAAGAAGAAAAAGAAGAATAAGAAGAACAAGAAGAACAAGAAGATCAAGAAGAACAAGAACAAGAACAAGAAGAGCAAGGACAAGACCAAGAAGAAGAAGAGACACAAGAAGAAGAAGAAGAAGAAGAAGAAGAAGAAAAGAAGAAGAACAAGTACAAGAACAAGAAGAAGAACAAGAAGAGGGGAATAACAAGAAGAACAAGAACAAGAAGTAGAAGAAAGAGAAGAACGAGAACAAGATCAAGAAGAACAAGAAAAGGAATAAAGAGTAGAACAAGAACAAGAAGAAAAAGAGAGGAAGAACAGGAAGAACAAGAACAAGAAGAAGAAAAAAAGAAAAACAAGAACAAGAAGAAAAAAAAAGAAAAAGAAAGAACAAGAAGAAGTCCTGATGGACGGACTGACAGACGATCATCCATCTGTTCCTGTCGTCTTTTCCTGGTTAACCTTGGCATTTATTCTCCAAATCACTATCTTGGCAGCAGCACTGACCTCCATCTTGCATTTGACCCTCTTGTAAAGGCCTCCGTACACTGACCTTTCCACAGATTGCTCGATCTCTCGTGGGACTCGAACAAGATCTCGCCTGTGTTGACATTTGTGCTTCATTCCGCCACTACAATTTTTTAATCGAATATATTTGAAAATACTACATGTAGGCAGCAAGTACGATGGTCACAGTTAAGATAAGAGAAAATACAATATCAATGTATAATCAGTAAGAAACCTAAGATAGTTTAATCGTGTTTTTATAGTTTACATAATGTCTCAAGTGAACTTAAAGATATATAAATATATTTTTACTTAATGTTTTCATTCATTCCATTAATACAGACAGATGGACGGAGAGATAGATAGATATTGCAGTTACACTGTTCTGCCATCCGGGGGAGCCAGAAACAAATCTGTTCAATCTTACATATGCTGTTTCTCAAATCGCACACTTCTTGAAGTGCACTGCTTTACAGTACACTGTAAGACAGTGCACTTACTCGTCGTGGAAACAATTACACTGACACTTGACAACACTTTTCACCAATAGAAACAAGTTATTAAGTTGCGTTTTATTGTGTTATTATTGTTGTTGTGTTGTTTTGTGGTAAAATTTGTGTTTTCTCGAGACATTTACGTCGGTATCTGCTCCGAATACGTGTCGTCAGTGAAGTAGCTTCAGTTTAGCGTCATCTACGTCACTTTGAGTGCGCATAGCGAACTACATTTTCGCACACTGCTCATCGTGACATACTTATGTACTCATGATATTAAGTGTGATTGCAGAAGTGCACAATTTGGGACACACACAGTGTCACTCCTAGTGGTGATACTAGCTTTAAAAGCTTTTAACAATATAAATGTTTACTTTATTAAGAAGATGAATTCAATACTTTTGAAACAGGTGCTGTGTCTCAAATCCCATACTTCTCTTAGTGCACTGGAGGTTAGTATGCATCAGGATAGTGTACGTACTCACTAGTAACTAGTTCTCCACAGATAGTATGTCTCAAATCAAACTCTGCTGCTACGCACTAACAGGAAATGACGCGACAGCTTCTTCTTCTACTACTATTTAACGATGGTTGCAACCACCTGTAGGAACACTAGCGACACCTGCTGGCAGCACGTTTGATTTGGATCAAGAAATATGAGAAACTAAATATTTGCGAGATATTTATGCCGGTATCAGCAGCGAAGACGTGTCATCCTCGTACTACTGCTGAAAAAGCACCTGTAAGTACATGACTATATATATATTTATATATATATGACGTAACTTCCGTTTACAACGTCATTAAGATGGAGCCGTTTAGGGTGGAAAGTGTCCATCGATCCATACTCAGTTTCGTGGGCATTTTAGTGACAATTAAGTGTGCATAAGGCACTAAATTCCGCATACTAATTGAGACGATTTCATGCACTAAAAATACTAAGTTTAAGTACGCAAGTATGTGATTTGAAACACAGCTATAGTGTCACTTCTAGTGGTAATACTGTCTTTAAAAATATAATCTTTTACTTTATTTATAAGATGAATTCAATACTTTATAAACAGTGTTTTAATGAAACTCCATGTTTCAAAATAGTATATAATAAAAAAAACATTTTGTACTAAAAATAAGAAAAGTTCTTAAAGTTTACACGAGGATGTAAAATGAAGTGCTAGTGATGAACGAGCTGCATCAACAGTAGTAGCGAGTTAACTACGCAGTAATTAGCAACATCCTCTCAGTCGTGGTAAGTGACAGCATAAGTCGTCTCCTGACCTTTGACCCGCGGCATGTCGCCTCCTCTCCCCCCGTCACCGAGGGGCTTCTCCTCAAACTCACCTCCGTGCATCCAGCAGCAGAACCCCCCTGGGGGGCCGTTGTGAAGCGTAAGAGTGTTTCACCGAGACCTCTATTTATAGACTGTTATGCTCTCTAATCATCGTCATCCAAGATTCATCGGCGAAACAAGAGAAATAAAACAGCGAGATGAAGAAGAAACAGCATTTGCATGTCATTACCGCTTACGTTCAGCCAGGAGAGATCACTCGGAACGAAGAAAAAAAAAAGATGAAGGTCGCCAGCGACGCTCTCTGTGTATCGACAGCGAGATATTAACTGCGGAAATTGTTAACTACGTCTCTACAACCTCCCCCAACACCTGGAATGCCTAGGTTTGATCCTCACGTTCGTCACGAATGAAAAAAGTGTTGCCATCAGATTATTACGAGATGTTTCCGAAGCAGTCGTTCATTCTTAACACGGCGATCCAAAGCATCAGTTCGGGAAGCATTTCTTATCAGGACCCTGGAATAAACGTAATAATTCATTTTCTTTCCATTTCTTTTCTCCCAATTAACGTTATTAAGACGCTTTTTTTTTTTTCGAGGAAACGAGTTATAAAAGTAAAGTGTATTTTGTATTATTTACAAAACAAAAAGTATTGGCAGACGTTGAATTACACTTGGCGCAAACATTTTGTAACACCAGGCTCAAAAGTTTACTTAATGTGTGTATTTGCGTGTGTGTTGTTTTAATGTGTGACTCTATTGTATCATCAGTTTGTACAAAACTCTCTTTTTATTGATATATTGACATTAGAAAATTGATCTTAAACTCTACCCACTGAAAACACTGTTTTTCTGGAGATTAAATCTTGTTGACCCTAACCACGCCCACTCTGCTGTGATTGGTCAAACATGGAGGTTTGTCACCGCGTGTCATCAATCCCGGAAGTGTCCACCTCCAAGGGACTCGTTGTACAAACAAAGCAGGGCTTTATTACAGCTGGCTGGAAGAGGAGTGAAGCAACTATTACGTCATAATGGACTCTCGTAACCTATCGTTCCCCCAGATTTCAGAGCAACTTTGTAAAGTAATAAGTTCAAAAGCTTCATCTCTCATCTTAGAGAGGAATGACCACATTAAAAAAATGTTGGGGTCCCCCTAATGTACATGCATACGTCAAATATAGCTATGAGAAATAATTGAATCAGGTTTCGATTTACAGTTAAATCATTTCAAAAAATACAAACATGAATATTCTATGAATTTGTGGTATTTGTCCCATAAAGAAATGTAGTTAAATGTCATAAATAGACCTGAATAGGTTGTAAAAACATGGTAAAAAGTGGGGAAAAAATGATTCTCAGGTGAACTTTTCAATCTTTTGCAAAAAAAACATGTTTAAAACCTGGACCTGTCGTCTCCTCGCTGTGACTTCCAGACTTGCTGAGAGAGGAGGTAAAATGTATTCTTCTTTCCCTGCGATGTCACTGTCAAAAGAAGCTTTAATTTGCTGCCGAGTAATTATTCGACCTGTCATCTGTAGAGGTTCCTCCGAGAGAACCTGCTCCGGTCTAACCATACGAGTCCAACTTTGCCGGGTAATTGCGTTGAGGCTTCACAGGGGACTCGGTCCTGCTATCACTGTGGACGCTAACAGGCGGAGAAAAGAAACATGTTTGCGAGCGCCTTTGAGGTTTTTTTAATGAAAGCGGCCCACAGAGTTTATCTTTGACTTCCTGCAGTGATGCAGTTTTTAAACTTTAAATGAATCTAGTGTTTGAACAAGATTCAGGCTTCAAAACCTAAGAAGAGATGAAAGTCAAGTCGGGAATTCTGTTTCTGTACTTTTAAATTCTACTTCCAAAATTAGTGGAACGACTTATTAATGATATAAACACTATATCAATATAGATGTAGTCAAGACCACCTCACCCTTCAAGACCGAGGCAAGACTGAGACTGTGAGGCTGAGAATGTCTGAAACAAGACCAGGACCAGGACCAAGACCTAGGCCACGACATTACCAATACAAGGGAATGTCAAGAACAAGATTCAGACAAAGACACTACTAAGACCGGAGAGTGAAGAGACAAGTTTACTATCAAGACCAAGACCAAGACAGAGGAATGTCAAGGACAAGATTAAGACGAAGACCATGACAAATACCTGAGAAAGCTGACTCAACCGACCAAGAACTTGGAATGCCAAGAACTAGACTAAGACCAAGACTGGAGAAGGTAGCGACCAAGACAAGGCAAAGACCAAGACCAAGACCAAGACCAAGACCAAGACCAAGACCAAGATTATGACCAAGACCAGGAGCAGAGAAGATTGTAAAACTAAGACTGGGGAATGTCAAGACCAAAACCAAGAAGGTTGAGACTAAGAGAAAGACCAATACCGAGACATAGGAATCTCAAGAACAAGATTGCAACCGAGAATGAAAAATGTTGAGACAAAGCCCAAGACTAAGATCAAGACACAGGAATGTCAAGAACAAGATACGACCAAGACCAAGACTAGGGAAGGTCAAGGCCATGACATACTATTGTTGTTGAACGCGATTAATTTCAATGAATTTATCAGCATAATCTCAAATTGTTTAGATTAAATCTGTTGTATCATTTCCCACCATTAATTATTCCTAATTATTTACTAACTGCTTTGTAGTACACACATTCCACGATTTAGCTGAAAAGTGGGTATTTGTTGTATTTTATTACTGATAAAACTGGTTAAATCTAAAGACCAGCTTTGGAGATAAACACACGAAGAGAAATTTTCTTCAAACAAACTACAAAAAGATCTTTTTAATCAACAAATTCCCAAACCTTTATTTGAACCTTATCTCAGTCACTGCAAACACAGCTGGAGACACCAATCAAACAGGTTAAATTCTTCTGCTGCACCTTTGAATTGTTAGTCATCTTCATCTACACTTCTCTCCATCCACTACTTATTTAAGTCATCTTCATGCTCCAGATGTTCACTCTCACAAACTTCTCAGCGCTTCGACACATTGCCGCCGCTGAATGCAGTTCCAGACGCCCCGGGACATGAATAATGCTTTTTATCACTGTTCGGAGATCATCGCCAGAGATGGAAGGGGGAACTGAAAATTCATAAACGTACCACAGAGTGACATCAATAATTCAACGTTCCTGGATCTTCCTGAAAAAAAAGAAGTGAGTCTGTTCCTGGTGGACGGTTAGGATTGTGACTTATTGATCAGCCGCGGATTCGTTGACCTATTTCAGCAGATGATCAGGTCTTATAAGCGTCGGCGTCGGTGTGATAGTTGGAGTAGGACTATCATGGAAAACTACTGCCATCTGTCTGATCAACTTCTTCAGGTTCTTAATGATAGATTTGTCATAGTTTATTTTCCTGTGGGACGTTCTTTTTTGGCTTTTTGTTTCGGGAGGAGGAATCACCATCTCCAGGCATTTGGGCAATCAAGGAGCAATGCTGAAAGGTCCGACGGTCCGTGAACGCATCGCCAGAAGATCGCGTCTCCACACCTGGTAAAGTTTGTTCCTGGATTGTTCTATCGCTAGTTAGTTATTTATTTGGATTACTTGGATTCTCCTGGCATTGCCACCATTAGTTGTTTTTTTTACAGCCTTCGTAGTTTCTGATTTTTGTATTTTTAGATCGCCTGCAGTCTGGACTCCTCCTTTGTTGACCTTCACGTTTTGGTTTTCCTGTTGGACGTTTTTCTTTCTGGAGTTTTGCCACATCGACTTTTTTTTGGAAATATTTGTGTTCGACAGACTCATTGCAGAACTTTTAAAGAAGACCTTTATTTTCCCCGGATCCACGTATCCAAGAAGATTTTGTTGTAGCGGTCGCCAGATTGTTGCGTCTCCTGACACGGTCGTCCGTCTTCCTAAATATCTCTTCGCTTCACTTGTTGTAAACTCTGTAGACTTGATGGTGTCGTGAAGATTATCGCCCAAAAGTTTTTTTTTTAGCTTTTACCACCACATCTTCTGGATGATCCAAACTGGAGCCAGTCATTTGAATCTTCTACTTCATAAATGCTGAGGTCCTCGCATTTATTTGTAGAACCGAGGTTACGTTAGGTAACCCGGGTTTATCCATTGCGTCTCTTCTTCGGATTTTTACAGTTATTTACAGGGATCGTAATTACGACACGTTTATTACAGAATGTTAATGTAAGAATGAACTTAATAACATTAAATAATTATTGATTCGGTTTAGATTCATTAATCAGATGCTCAAATTAATTTGCCACTTTTTCAGTAAATCTTATTATGACACACGGAAACATTTGTAAATTCCTCTTTATAATTTCATTCCAGGTATTATTTTTAAGCATGAAATCCTCTTGAGATTAACTGAAGATAACCATTTTATCAACAAGCTAATCTAGCAAGAACAACATTTAACCAGGAACCACAAAGTTGTTTTATTTTTCGAATTTTTTGTTTTTAAAAACAGACAAATACCTATTATTAATTCATGAAAATTGAAAATATTTCTGGGAAAAAAAGGGAATTTCAAATGGATATGCAAGATATTTATTCGATAATAAAATGACTGAATTAATAATTTAAACATTAATTAAACAACATTTCAATTCAAAGTAATGTGGGTTTTTTTTCCAAGATATTTTTTATTTATTTTTATTTTTTAGCTAATTAAATAGAAATAGAAGTAAGTAAGTAAGTAATATTTATTTATATAGCGCTTTTCGAGACCAGGGTCACAAAGCGCTTAGACAATCAAAACAATACTCAAAAAAGTATATACTCTAAAGATCAAGATAATACTGAGAACAACACAGGAGTTCGAGAAATTCAAGGAAAAGCCTGAACAAATAGAAACGTCTTAAGATGTTTCTTAAAGGAGTCAGTAGATCCATCAAGCGCAAAGAGAGAGGAAGATTGTTCCAAAGCTTAGGAGCAACAGCCTGAAAAGATTTCTCTCCTCTGGTCCTGAGCCGTGTGCGAGGAACCATAAGTAGATTCTGATCCACAGACCTCAGAGCCCGAGCTGGGGTGTAAGGCTGGATCAGATCAGTGATGTAAGGAGGAGCCTGACCATGAATAGATCTGAAAGTAAGAACCAGAATTTTAAAGTTGATCCTGAAAGAAACTGGAAGCCAGTGAAGAGTTTTAAGGATCGGAGAAATGTGAGTTCTTCTACTAGAGCGGGTCAGAATTCTCGCTGCAGAGTTCTGAATCAACTGCAGGCGACACAGATCCTTCTTGTTAAGACATGAAAACAAACTGTTACAATAGTCCAGACGAGAAGAAACAAACGCATGGATTACAAGCTCCAGATCATGTTCCGACAACATTTCCCTAAGTTTAGAGATTTTTCTCAGTTGAAGGAAACAGTTTCTGGTAAGTTTTCTTCAGTGTCGAACAAGAGACATGTCTTTATCAAATACAACACCCAGGTTTCTCAGGCTAAAACTTTGTAGAATTCAGTATCCGTCACAAAAATCTGTTCGTAGTCTTTCATAAAATGCAACAACTTTTAGCACCAAGGGAGTTAAGATTCTCAGATTCTGTGACTTGTGTTGCTGTTTTTTTTTAACTTCGTTCTTCTTGTTTAAGGTTTTGCATAATTGATCAAAACAAATGCAAACTTGCAAAGACGACAAACACGGAAGTTCTGGTTTTCCATATTCAAATGTCTTTATCTGAATTCAGCCGAACTACAGCGTCTGCCTCGGTCCAGGAGTCTCCAAGAAAAGTATCCGAGTATCGGTTTACGTTTTAATCAACACATGACTCACTTACAGAGGTAATTACATCAAATAATAACCCTTGGGAAATAATCATTTAAATGTAACTACTGTTTATTTGATTTATAGAATATAATTATCTACCATTAAATTACTAAAAGAAGAGAATAAATGTTGTATTAAAAAGTGTGTCCAGTGTTCTGACACACGTATGAACACACAGAGTGTTTGATGATGAAAGATACTGTAGTCGTGTGAAGTACTTGAGTGGAGTGTTTGAGGTATAAATGGATCAGCGGCAACAATGAAGAGGTGTTACGTGGTGGGCAGGAAGTACGTGGACGTCTCCTCCTCGCTGGAATAAACACAACTTGACCTCAGCGAAATATATGAAAGTCACAGGATAATGTTTCCACCTTTCAGTACGTTTTTTTAAAGAAGCCGTCAGTCAAAAGTGGAGCTTCCTTTGTGCAAAGGTTTCCAGAAGAAGTTAAACTGATGATTTTGCGTGTTTTTTGGATAAACGCTGCCACAAATACTTTTGTTAAGAGTTGTTAGAATAATTATTTTAGATATATTAAGTTCCTGAACCAATTTCTTTATCTTAAAAAAAGTTGTTCAGGTATTTAGAGCGGGGCCACCAGAATCATGAAACCTCATCAGGTGTATCATAAAAACGCATCTGCTGTATCATGAAACCTCATCCGCAGTACCATGAAACCTCATCCGCAGTACCATGAAACCTCATCAGCTGTATCATGAAACCTCATCCGCAGTGCCATGAAACCTCATCCGCAGTACCATGAAACCTCATCAGCTGTATCATTAAACCTCATCAACTGTATCATGAAACCTCATCCGCTGTATCATGAAACCTCATCAACTGTATCATGAAACTTAATCCACTGTATCATGATCTTTTTAATTTAACTGCACATTGTCCTTTTAAATAAATAGCTGAAACTGAAACCTCATCAGCTGTATCATGAAACCTCATCAGCTGTTTCATGAGACCTCATCAACTGTATCATGAAACCGCATCTGCTGTATCATGAAACCTCATCAACTGAATCATGAAACCTCATCCGCTGTATCATGAAATCTTATCAACTGTATCATGAAACCTCATCTGCTGTTTCATGAAACCTCATCAGCTGTTTCATGAAACCCCATCAGCTGTTTCATGAGACCTCATCTGCTGTTTCATGAAACCTCATCAGCTGTATCATGAAACCTCACCTGCTGTATCATGAAACCTCATCAACTGTTTCATGAAACCTTAACAACTGTATCATGAAACCTCATCAGCTGTATCATGAAACCTCATCTGCTGTATCATGAAACCTCATCAACTGTTTCATGAAACCTTAACAACTGTATCATGAAACCTCATCAGCTGTATCATGAAACCTCATCAGCTGTATCATAAAACCTGGTCCAATGTATTATAAAACCTCATCAGCTGTATCATCAACAACTATTAAATGAGACTTCGTCAGCTTTATTTATGAATCTTCAGCATTATCATAAAAATGTTTTTAACGCTACGTTGTATGATTTTTCTATTGTGTAATCTTATTTGTTTAAGCCTTTTCACTCAGACTCCATGTTGTCACTGGATATGAAATGAATAAAAAGAGTGACGTAAGGAGAAGTAAAACATCCGCCTGTGAACATCAAAAACTGACACATGTTTGGAAGAGTCGCCTGTACTTTCGTTAGGTTCGCTCAGACGTGTCCACCCTCGCTTCTAGAACATCAATCATCAGAGACCGACAACACATCTCGCCAACATTTTGTCCTTTTTTGGAATATTCTGCGTTCTTCTGACTCAGATTCTCCGCACAGGTGTGACGCTGTTAGATTTGTTTTTCTTCAAAAATGACTTCGAAAAATAACTTATTTTCTACACCACTGGTTTACAGAGACAAAACCAATTTTCGTCACATGCTTTGAGCTAAGAGCAAAAAAATTGGGATACAAGCAAACTTTCAACACTCACTTATTAACATAACACATAACTTTATTGACAACAATAAAACTGTGCATGTTATGTTAAGAAACTAGTGACGCAGAAAAGATTTGAGATGATCAAAATATTCAGAAAAATCCCATTGTTGAGAACAGATATCAAAGATCAGAATTGGTTTAAAGTTTTACTTGTACAAGGAGAGATCAATACAGAAGTTATCGAGCGTTCGAGAAACAAGAACAAAGATAAAGAACGGAAAATCACAAACCAGAATCAGTTGGTCTTAAATTAGGTAAACAAACGTTAGTGTTCTTCCTGATGGTTAATCTGAGTTAACCTGGTCCTATTGACCAACTTAAACCAAGCAGCTTTTTGAGTTTTGTCACTTCCTTGTCCGCGGACATTTTCCTTACTTACACAGGTACTAGAAGATTGAACGCAAGTACGCACCAAAAAATGTTTCTAAAAATAAAAAAACATAACTATCAACACCTTTTCATCGTTTTACACGTTGACTGAGTCACGTACTTTCAGTATTATTTTGGAAGCAATATTGAATCAATAGTAAAAACCTCTTATGTCAGTATTATTTTGGGGTAGAAGAAGTTACCGTTTTGTCAGTATTATTATGGGGTAGTCTTTCGACCAACAGTAAAAAAAACAAGTAACTCTTTTGTCAGTATTATTTTGGGATACTATTTTTCTAGTTGTGATAGACTAAGTTGCTGTTCTGTCAGTATTATTATGGGGTAGTATCTTTCCAACTGTAAAAAAACAAGTTACTGTTTTGTCAGTATTATTTTGGGGTAGACGTTTTCCAATTGTAATAGACCAAGTTACTGTTCTGTCTGTATTATTTTGGGGTAGAATAATGCCAATTGTAAAACAAAAAAGAAATACTGTTCTGTCAGTATTACTATTGGGTAGTATTTTGCTAACTGTAAAAAAAACAAGTTACTGTTTTGTCAGTATTATTTTGGGGTAGAAGTTTTCCAATTGTAATAAACCAAGTTACTGTTCTGTCTGTATTATTTTGGGGTAGAATAATGCCATTTGTAAAACAAAAAAGAAATACTGTTCTGTCAGTATTACTATTGGGTAGTATTTTGCTAACTGTAAAAAAAACAAGTTACTGTTTTGTCAGTATTATTTTGGGGTAGAAGTTTTCCAATTGTAATAGACCAAGTTACTGTTCTGTCTGTATTATTTTGGGGTAGAATAATGCCAATTGTAAAACAAAAAAGAAATACTGTTCTGTCAGTATTACTATTGGGTAGTATTTTGCCAACTGTAAAAAAAAAAAAAAGTTACTCTTTTATCAGTATTATTTTGTGGTCAAAATTTTCTATTCGTAACAGACTGAGTTATTAATTTGTCAGTAGAATCTTTTCAGTACCTAGCCTTAGCAACAAATTCCAATGTCAAACTCAAAGTACCACCATAAAAAGTAGTAGATTTTGGACGGGTTGGTCAAGATTTTCCTTTAATAAATAAAATACATACAGGACACAAAGTGCATTTCAAAAGTTCTTGTTGCTCATCAAAACTATCAGGATGATTGTACTGCTCTGACATCACTAGAAGGTCTTGGCGTTGCTCTGTTATTGATAGAAAATGCCTTCGCCGGAACTCCAAGTATTTTCTCGAGCAGTTACAAGAGATTCCAGGAGCGTAATCCACCAGAAGCGTTCATGGTGAAGAGGTGTAAACAGTCCACCATTAGTCTGGCGGAGACCAGCGAGCGACGGAACACAATCAGTCGACGCAGGGATGGAGTCGGGGTGTCACGGAGGCGTGTGATTGGATGTGAGCGGGGGGATCACTGAGGTGAGGAGCTCGATGATAGCCCTGTCAGCATGAGTTGCAAACGGAGGCGAAAGAAGCGCATCGACGTCAGATACGTACCAGCACGAGCCAATTTAGAAAACGCCAAATAGATCCATGTAACTGAACATTTACACCCCAAACATGTTCCACTTTTATGAAATCTGCTGCTGTTTATCAAGTGCTGCTGCTGCAGATCTGAGCAAAAACTGCTGATGCAGAACTTCCTAAAAAAAAAATATTCCCTCTTGCTTCTCATTTTGCTTCTGGTTAAGAGAGTCACTTGAAGGCTCTTGTAGGCAAAAAAAACACATGAATTAAAAGAGTTGTTTTTGTAGTTATCGCCTGTATTTCATGCCCGTTTTTAACTAAATGAAAGCAATATTTGACAATATGTGACACTTTGACATCTCATACCCCTGCCAAGGAGCTAAAATCACTTCTTTTTCAAACACAGGAGAACATTAAATGTATACTATCTATTTCATGAGTGAATAATTAATTTATTTTGACATTATTATATTTATTTTATTTAGAGTTTAGTTATGCAAATGAATGAGTTTAATGAAGGAAACATTTTTCATTCACCGACCTTCGAGTTTTGATAGATACAGAAAAAAAAAAAATAAGATAAAATGCCAGACAGTTTTTAAAATGTACTTTTTTAGTTTTGAAGATTTTAAAGGACAACCGTCTTATTGCAAGCGTCACAGGGAATTGGGCATTTTTTTTCAAAATAAAACTTCTTTCAGACTATACTAATCGATTCAACAGAAATTATCTAAATGATGAATTACTTCTGTCCGACAAAAATGGACGAGTACTGAGCCAGGCCCTGGTGGTTTTTGCAACAACTGCACTAGACCATCAAAAAAAGTCGTTTTATGTACAACAAAAACTACATTTTGTCATGTAAAAGTAGGATTTATTGTTGTAGGTATTTTGAAGTCAGGCACATAATATAAAAACGTTGAAAAACTTGGTGGATCCAGATGCACCACCAAGGAAATCTACCATGTCCCATTAAAGAAAACACAAAAAAAGAAACGTCTAAAAAAGATTTCCTAACGTTACTTGTTGTTTTTTCAGTGGACGGTAAACGATTTGGGGCGAGGCCAACTCGTGATGGACGACTGCCATTTCCGCGGCATGGACTGAGGAGATATAATTTATTTTGTTTCACTTCTCTTCAGTGCCGATGGAGTGAGTAAAGCATTTCCTGCGGCGACAATACCTGCTTTCAGATCCGGCAGCGGTTAGATTACTCCTGCTGTGAGCGATTCTCTCACTCTTTAATCCCCCTCTTCGTCAGGTCCTCGTATGCTGAAGAACCCCCATTTCTCCACAAGCAGGAAGAAAAAAAGGACGTTTTATCTTTCGCTGTAATTGGAAAACTGCTTTCTTTTTATTTGTTTGTCTCGGATACAAGCGCCTCCTTTCTCCGCCGCCGTATCTGAGGTGCTCACCGAGGCAGTAGAGCGAGTGCTATGGATTCATTTGCGGGGAGAGGAACACCTCCCTGTTGACTTCTCTTGTTCTGCCCTCAAACAACATGGAGGCATAAATCATCAGGCTTTTGTGTTGATGTCCGTGTATCCAGTTCAATGACCTACAGCGTCTTTGTTATCAGTGAGAGCAGATGAGTTTTCTCTTGAGGGGGGTATTTGTTTTCCTAAAAAAAAAATCGCAGCAATAATTAAAAGGATATTTAGTCACAGATGAGGTTTTTCGCTTTAATGTTTGTCTGCTGCTCTCATTATTCCAAGTTCTAAATTATAATCGTGTTAATCCGTCCATCAAAGGTTGGATTGTGGAGGCAGCAGTCGGAGGAAAAGAGGTCAAGATCTACCTATTACAGCTCCTTTGGGAGAGTTCTGGGGCTTTACCAGGTCCTCGCAGCAAAGACACGCCTGAAAGTGATAGTTCACCCAAAATTGAAACTTCACTCGTTGTCTACTCATTGTGCTAACCCTCATGTTGATCTAGGTTAGCTAAGATTATTTTCAGAGTAATCTGTTCCTTTTTAAAGATTTAGACAAAGCTGCTGGAGTCGACTGCACCCTCTCGTCCTCAGTCAACGCCTGGATCTCGCTTGATTTGAAGTGATTGTTCACCCAAAATTCAAACTTCACTCATTTTCTACTCACCCTCATGTCGACTAAGGGTTGGGATTATTTTCAGAGTGATCTTTTGCTTTTTACAGACAAAAATTACTGTATCCTCTCGTCCTTAGTCATCGCGGGGATCTCACTTGATTTAAAGTGATAGTTCATCCAAAATTCACTAGTTTTCTACTCACCCTCATGTCGACTAAAGGTTTGGGATTATTTTCAGTAATCTGTTCCTTTTTAAATACAAAAGCGTTTGTTCATTTTAATGTAGCGACTGGAGCTCAGATGTCTTCGTCTTCATCTTCGTCTTCGACACTTAAAAACATCTAAATACTTCCAAACTGCTCGTGTGTAACGTCTTGTAGTGAAGCCTCATCATATCTCGACCGCTTCTAGTGTATATATTTTTAAAGCCCTGTTAGGCTTTCACACCTGCCACAAACTAGTTTAAAATACAGACTTGTTTAAGTTTTTTCTGATCAATTCTTCTCATGTCGAGTATTCAGTACAAGAGGGACGTTACAGACGAGCAGTATGGTATGGTATAGTATGGTATAGTAAGTATTTGGATGTTTTTAAGTGTCTTTTTGGACGAAGATGAAGATGGAGACAACTGAGCTCCAGTCGCTACATTAAAATGAACAAACATTTTTGTCTAGAACTATAAAAAGGAACAGATTACTCTGAAAATAATACCAACTCTTAGTCGACATGTGGGTGAGTAGAAAATGAGTGAAGTTTGAATTTTGGGTGAACTATCACTTTAAGTCAAGCGAGATACCAGCGTTGACTAAGGACGAGAGGATACAGTTGACTCCAGCAGCTTTGCCTACAACTCTAAAAAGGAACAGATTACGCTGAAAATAATCTCAGCCCTAAATCGACATGAGGGTGAGTACAATGAGTAGACAATGAGTGAAGTTTCAATTTTGGGTGAACTATCACTTTCAGGCGTGTCTCTACGGGTTGCAGCCTACTTCCATCAGTGTGTGAATGGAAGCGTAAACAGCCGCAAATACAATGTTGAAATAACCTTCATTTACATCCTGAATTACCTTTCAAAACATCCTCTTGTGACTTCATTAGTTTTCCCCCATTGTAGTAAAAGTGTTATTTGAACATTAACGATGTCAACGCACCTGCATCTGACAACGGCGCTGTTATCTTTTCAGGGAAACGCCGACGCGTTCATTTCCTGGCGGAGGCATCGGTGCGTCTCATTACCATCAGCAGCAATATCGACACGGCCGCGTGCGAGAGAGATATTAAATTAGCCACAATAACGTGGTTTAATTTAAAAACCACGGCGAGAACTTGAGCAACCGCGCGGCAGAAAGCAACACATTAGGCCTGATTTATCGCACAGCAAATACGCATGATGGCAGAAGTCAAGATTCATCTGCATACGACGCGCCAGAGGACAGAACGCTCGTGTTTGGCCGACAACCGTGACGACATCCCTTATGCTGCTGCGGGTCATGAAATTATCCGTGAAAGTCTCCGAAACGACTTCCTGTCTGCCCTCAAAAGCCATGTTTTCCCTTTTCCAAAGCTGTTCTTTTAAGTCTAATTAATGCTTTTGGGTCGCGTTTAACCTCCCGAGGTCTTCCTCTTAAATCCAAACTAATCTCCAGGACAGAGGTAGCGTTTTCAGATTCTGTTCCATTTCTAACCTCCGCCGTGATCTCGTGGTCACGGCTGAAAGAAGAAAAGATTATGGTTTCACTCAAGCCTTCAGGAGGGTCACCGGATCACCTCCGCGAGGATATGTTACGAATACGTCTTTATGGGAGAAAAACCAACACCGGAAAGATTTGAAATCCCCCTTTTAAAGAACGCCCGAGTTAAGCTGTGTCGCATAATTTCATCCAACAACGCTCTCACGCTAGCATGCAGTGAATAAATCGACTTAAACGTATCAGTTTATGACTCCACCGCTCCAACTTAATGTAATAATTCTGACCCCGATTCAATTTGTCCCTGAAAGTAGCTCATCGTGATATGGGGCTATTATTGTTGCTAAAGCCTTTTAAACGTGTAAATGCATGAACTAAAAGATTTAAATTTGTTTGTGATTCCGCAAGATAATTATCTCGTAGCCACAAATTATGTTTTCTTTTGCGTTATTCTGAATAAGACATTTACAAATCGAGTTCCACATTTGTATATCGAGTTACGCATTTGTGGATGACCGTACAGATACACGTATATATTTGCAAATCCTTTCACGCATTTACAAAGCTTTAGCAACAAAAATAGCCCCATATAATGACGTTTTTACGAACTTTAGAAGCCGTAAACGTCGCAAACTTTGATTTCTCAATACTTCAATAAATCGAAAAGTATTATTGATACATAAATATGTATATAATATAAATATTTGAAAGTGTCGCTCAATTATCTTTGATAAAAAATATAATTTTCAAAAGTGATTTTGATTTATGAACCAGTTTAAAATCTAGATTAAAATGACTTCTAAACTTTTTTTTCTTTGTGAGTTAGTGAGTAGCTTGATCATATTTAGAAAAGTGTATAAAAAGGTTAATATATATTTAATTTGCAAACTTAGATCACCTCTTTTTTTTTAAACTGTTTTTTTTTTCTCTCGCTTTTTTTAGTACTTAAGTACATTTTTCCACCTTATTTTTCTCGTCCTAATTCGGCTTCTGAGTAAATTGAGTCGAACGCTTTCCCATGACCCGCCTTCGTCGTCTGGGGGGCATAACGGCTCAACCCCGACCACCAGCAAAGGTTTCCTCTAAAACTTTCATCAGTTCAAGTTACACCGGTAATCTGTTCATCAGAGGCGAACAGAATTTTCCACTACATGCCTTTGAAATGGTTTATGAATTTTTAAGCTGCTCTGCTTGACTGGCGGCGTGTAATTGAACAAAGGCTTAAGCTGCACATGCAGGTTCTTGATTGTTGGACGCGTCTGAAGGCTGACAACATACTCTGGCCGGGGCGTCCAAACCAATTATTTGTTCGGATAAGAAAGGTGTCATAACATTCATGGGCCGCTAGGTGGCACTATCGGCTCTGAACGACTATTTCAAAAATGTTTGTTTTAAACTGAGAGCATCGAAAGTGATGAAATTGTATCACGAAAACCTCATTAGCAGTTTCACAAAACCTCAACTCGTCACTAGTAAAGAGTCGACCAATAGTCACTTCAGTGGTAAAACAACACGTATGTATATAATATAAATATTTGAAAGTGTCGCTCAATAATCTTTGATAAAAAATATAATTTTCAAAAGTGTTCATTTTGATTTATGAACCAGTTTAAAATCTAGATTAAAACGACTTCTAAGGTTCTTAGTTTAACTTTTTTTTCTTTGTGAGCTAGCGAGTAGCTTGAACATATTTAGAAAAGAAAAATGTATAAAAAGGTTAATATATATTTCCAATAGTCCAATAGTCACTTCAGTGGTAAAACAACACAACAATAGTTAAAGATTTTCTTAGCAAGTAAGTAAGGCTAAATGTGTGTTGGAAAAATTGCTTACATTTACTTTACTTTACATAAATGTTTGGCACCAAAATTCCAACATTAGTTCATCACCTTGATTCTGCTACAATTTATCTTCTAAAGCCAGTTTTTTTTCTAAAGGAAGTGACATCAGGCTGATGGTTATGAAACAGGAAGAAGAACATCAGCCTTCAGTCCAAGTGAAAAGCAAAAGACTTCTCAATCAAATTAAATTCTCCGGCTAAAACTTGGCGTCAACGCTAAACATTCCGGCAGTTTTTAAACCCACTCTAAGGAAATGATTCAGAGTCCAAGAAAAACACCAAGACCTTGAGAAATAAACGTTTTTAAACCGTCTTTATTACTTAAGAACATGTTCAAAGTGTTGTGTATGCTGATGACGCACTGATTTATATTCAAGCTAACCAACAAAAAATACAGAGGAACAGAAGTTTCAAGGAGAAATGTCATCTTACGTTTGCCTTCATACAGGACTTATATATTCCAGGATCAACTCTTGTTCATTTCCCGCAATTCCCGCACACAACGCCAGCAACATCAACATTAGCCATCAGTGGTTTCAACGCAACGACCCGATCAAAGAGCTAAGATCGAACCGAGAGCCTCTTAATCCAAAAAGCCAAAAGGTGGAATCAGAAACTTTAATTACAAATTATCCAATATATATAAACAATTTCATGCTTAAATAAAACACCATTTCAAATAAAAAAAAAGTTTCAAAACCTTTTGTTTACTTTCCAGGTCGCACGCATGGAGATTGAAGCAAGAGTAAGATGCTATGAAACGTTGTTATTCTCGTTGTCAACGATTCTCGCCTTCTCGCGCGTCAGCAAAACCAAAGGTTGTCGACAGTTTGCGAAGATACCGACTGGTTATTTTGCTGCAGGGACTTCTCGGCCGCAGATGCTGAAGTTGTCACTTCGCACGACGTGTTTACGTACGTGAGAAGCTCTGAGTTCCATTCTCTGTGCCACACAAAGAGTGTCAGAAGCGAGAGTCAGACTCCCCGGTCACACACGCTCTGTTGTCCACCAGCAAAAGGTGCTGAAATAATTGTTAGCATCGTGGCGCCTGGACGCTTGTCAACGCTTCTCCTGCTATGAATGCTGCACACACAGGAATCCGCACGCTCGACTGGACCTCAGGGCCTCAACTCTCGCTCATCGGCAGCTCAGGCGTGACGCTGGAAAACTGGGTTACAGTTTTGCAGACACATGTTTACTAATGAATCGTGCCAGGATGAGTCTAGTGGTCGGAACTAGCACCGGTCGCGCGGCAGGTTAATGAGTCGTGTGGACGTCTGGCATCACTTTGGTTGACCAAGGGACTCGTTGTATAAACAAAGCGGGGGCATGATTACAGCTGGCTGGAGGAGGAGTGAAGCCATTATTACATCATAATGGACTCTCGTAACCTCTCGTTCGCCCAGATTTCAGAGCAACTTTATAAAGTAATGAGTTGAAAACATGGTCATGATGAGGAACTTACTGCGTCTTGGAGAGAAAGACCGGAGATCTAAACATGTCCGAGACCAAAGGAAACCAAATTAGGAAAATTGTGTCACAACATGATATAGATCTTATAATCCATGCGTTTGTTTCTTCTCGTCTGGACTATTGTAACACTTCGTTTTCATGTCTAAACAAGAAGGATCTGTCTCGCCTGCAGTTGATACAAAACTCTGCAGTGAGAATTCTGACCTGCTCTCGTAGAAGAACTCACATTTCTCCGATCCTTAAAACTCTTCACTGGCTGCCAGTTTCTTTCAGGATCAACTTTCAACTTTTTTGTATTTCTTACTTTCAGATCTATTCATGGTCAGACCTTCCATCGGTGATCTGGTCCAGCCTTACACCCCAGCTCGGGCTCTGAGGTCTGTGGATCAGAATCTACTGATGGTTCCGGAACACGCTTCAGGACCAGAGGAGAGAAATCCTTCCAGACTGTTGCTCCTGAGCTTTGGAACCATCTCTGTGTTTGATGATCTACTGACTCCTTCAAGAAACATCTGAAGACACTTTTATTGGTGCAGGATTTTACTTGATTCTCTGAGACTCTTGTGTTTGTCTCTGTGTTGTCTTGACCTTTTAAGGATATATTTCATTGGGTATTGTTTTGATTTTTTAAGCGCTTTGTGACCCTGGTCTGGAAAAGCGCTCTATAAATATTACATTTACTTACTTACTTACTAACCATAAGGAAGTGGTCTCAGGATCAAGAACTACAACTCAGGTCTCTAGAAACCTTTTAATCTCAATTTGCAGCCTCGACAGAACATCCACAACAGATTTTTCAGCCTCAATAGAAAAACTTTTAATTGGACAATGACATACTTCTGCAAAAAAACTTCTGAGTGGAGCAAGAATTAAGATGAACGACCCACTTCAAGATGAGTAAAGTAAGTGAATTAGCCTGAGAAGTGCAGATACACCTTCATTTCAACAGGATTCAACACAAGAGAATGATTTAAAAGAAAATCCAATTCACCAAAGTCCACTGAAAGTAACTAAATCTGTCCCCAGATCTGGAAACTTTTGGCTACATCCATTCTTTCGCCCGTACTTTAGATCAGATCTGGACTTTCAAGAGGAAATATCTAAAACCTTATTAGTCCACGATGTTGTTCTTGAGCTAATTAAGTCTTAAGTCTTTCCATGGCTCAGCCTGTCTATTGATGAAGATTTTCTCACGGTATTGGATTCAAAAGAACCTCCACGTTGAGTCATTAGTCTTTTGAACCTGAAAAAACATCACTCGTCGCAGTACCTAATGTATTTGTCCTTCGAAGTACTAGCAGCAGAAACTGCCGACGTATCAAATACATTACAGATTATACCATCACCACGTCAACATTTACAACAGATTATTAACAGTCTATTGTTTTTATCACTTGATTTGTCAAAGTTAATTCACAGCGAAAGTGAATCTTTTGCTCAGATTGTTTCTCGTGTTCATTCAAGCGTCTAAACTTCGTTTATACCTCCTCCACCTTTGATTTAACAATTATTTCCAGTAGATCGGTAGAATGAACCCGCGACTATAGAAGGTGTCGATGGAAGTCGGTGCTTTTCTCCAGATCTAACCAAGCTTGACATTTCAGAGTTTGTGTTGAAGACAGATTTAGACAGAAATCCATTTATCTATTGAGACAGATTAATGTTTACGGGGAGAATAAACTGTAAAATCACATCAGCCTGACAGAGACTGGATTAAATAATGATTAATGCAAATCCCATTAGTTATCTATTTGTTTGCGCATAAATATTTCATAATATATAAACTTCAAACACAAGCAAGTGAATATAATTGAATATATCAGTTGAATATTTATCATTTATTATCCTCTTATATTACATTATATTAATCATTTATTATCCTCTTATATGACATTATATTTATAATTTATTATCCTCTTATATTACATTATATTCATCATTTATTATTCTCTTATTTTAAACTATATTAACATTTATTATCCTCTTATATTACTTTATAATAATCATTTATTATCCTATTATATTACATTATATTTATAATTTATTGTCCTCTTATATTACAATATATTTACATTTATTATCCTCTTATATTACATTATATTAACATTTATTATCCTCTTATATTACATTATATTACAATTTATTATCCTCTTATATAACATTATATTAACATTTATTATCCTCTTATATTACATTATATTACAATTTATTATCCTCTTATATTACATTATATTAACATTTATTATCCTCTTATATTACATTATATTAACATTTATTATTCTCTTATATTACATTATATTAACATTTATTATCCTCTTATATTAATTATGTTTATCATTTATTATCCTCTTATATTACATTATATTAATAATGTATTATCCTCTTATATTACATTATATTCATAATTTATTATCCTCTTATATTACATTATATTAACATTTATTATCCTATTATATTACATTATATTTATCATTTATTATCCTCTTATATTACATTATATTAACATTTATTATCCTCTTATATTAATTATATTTATCATTTATTATCCTCTTATATTAATTATATTTATCATTTATTATCCTCTTATATTACATTATATTTATCATTTATTATCTTCTTATATCACATTATAATCACCATTTATTGATCAATTTCTAGATGTTTGGTCCATTCATCCAGAACATCTCCCTCAGATCTAGAGATAAAGGATGTCATGGAGTCCCCAGAGTAGCTCAGGCCTCCCCGGGTTCCCACGAGACGTGGTCCTGATGCCCAGGAGCTGCTGCCGGAGCAGGACGTGGTCCTCAGCACATGACCATCGCTCAGGGAGACCTGCACACTTCAAGTAGATTCGCTCATGTCTTCATGCTTCATGCTCTCAGCCCGAGGTCGTTTCTATAAATACAGACGTGCTAATATATAAGTGGATGAAGAAATCTCTCTCAGGCTGACACACCACGGATCTAATGGATCACTGAGTTTATCATCACTTCATGTACACTTTACAACATTAGAAAATAAAGTGTTTTAAATAGTGTCGTTTCTTTTGATTTGTTCGTTCTGGTAACTCGTTTTACAAAGTTAGTTATGATGTTTGTTATATAGAATAATATAAAATTAACTTATATTTTGATTATAGTTGAAAATTGTTTGATTATCTTTGCAAATAGTTTGATTATAGTTAAAAATTGTTTGATTATAGTTGAAAATTGTTGGATTATAGTTTAAAAATGTTTTCTTATAGTTCAAAATTGTTTGATTATAGTTCAAAATTGTTTGATTATAGTTAAAAAATATTTTATTTCAGCTGCAAATTGTTTGATAACAGTTGAAAATTGTTTAATTTCAGTTGAAAAATGGTTGATTATAGTTGAAAATTGTTTGATTATAGTTGAAAATTGCTTGATTATAGTTGAAAATTGCTTGATTATAGTTGAAAATTGTTTGATTATAGTTGAAATTTGTTTGAATATAGTTGAAAATTGCTTGATTATAGTTGAAAATTGTTTGATTATAGTTGAAATTTGTTTGAATATAGTTGAAAATTGTTTGATTATAGTTGAAAATTGTTTCATTATAGTTGAAAATTGTTTGATTATAGTTGAAATTTGTTTGAATATAGTTGAAAATTGCTTGATTATAGTTGAAAATTGTTTGATTATAGTTGAAAATTGTTTGATTATAGTTGAAAATTGCTTGATTATAGTTGAAAATTGCTTGATTATAGTTGAAAATTGTTTGATTATAGTTGAAATTTGTTTGATTATAGTTGAAAATTGTTTGATTATAGTTGAAAATTGTTTGATTATAGTTGAAAATTGCTTGATTATAGTTGAAAATTGTTTGACTATAGTTGAAATTTGTTTGAATATAGTTGAAAATTGTTTGATTATAGTTGAAAATTGTTTGATTATAGTTGAAAATTGCTTGATTATAGTTGAAAATTGTTTGATTATAGTTGAAAATTGTTTGATTATAGTAGAAATTTGTTTGAATATATTTCAAAATTGCTTGATTATAGTTGAAAATTGTTTGATTATAGTAGAAAATTGTTTGATTATAGTTGAAAATTGTTTGATTATAGTTGAAATTTGTTTGAATATATTTCAAAATTGTTTGATTATAGTTGAAAATTATTTTATTTCAGCTGCAAATTGTTTGATAACAGTTAAAAATTGTTTAATTTCAGTTGAAAATTGCTTGATTATATTTGAAAATTGATTAATTATGGTAGAAAATGGTTTAATTTCAGTTAAAAGTTGTTTGATTATAGTAGAAAATGGTTTGATTTCAGCTGAAAATTGTTTGATTATAGTTGAAAATGGTTTGATAACAGTTGAAAATTGTTTGATAATAGTTAAAAATTGTTTGATTATAGTCGAAAACTCTTTCAAACCAAGAGTATGGAGGTATTTGGATGTTTTTAAGAGTGTTTTTAGGCGAAGAAAAGTGGCTCTTGTTACTTTTGCGTCCAAAAAGATACTGATTTATCTGAAAATAATCCTTTGTCGTCATGAGGGTAGGTAGAAAATGAGTGAAGCTTGAAATTTGGGTGAACCATCACTTTATGATCGACAAAACGACATGCTAATGCTAAAATAATATCATATTTGTGTCATGTATGCATACGCTATTGATACAAAACTCAATGTAAACACTATCAAGCAGCTATGCTAGCTAGAGTACAGTTATGCTAGCATTGCTAATCCTCATGAACTCTTTTCTTTTAAGTGAAGTCCAGACGATGAAGCTAAAGAAAATACATGCTAGCAAAATGCTAGCATGTCAACAGCAACACACACTTAACAGTTAGTGTGTTGATTTAAGTGTGTGTTGTTGTGATGTTGTACTCTATTGTATCATCAGTGTGTGTGTGTTTATACAAAACAAAACGCTCTCACTACGAGCAATGAGGTTTGTCACCACGCGTCGTCAATCGACCAAGAAGCCATTATTACGTCATAATGGGCTCTCGTAACCTCTCGTTCGCCCAGATTTCAGACTTTTTAAAGTAATAAGTTAAAACATGGTCATGATGAGGAACTTCAGGAACTGCATCTTGGAGAGAAACTTCAATATTTACCACATGTGTGTGCATCAGGAAAGTTGGAGATCGACATTAGGATGTTGTGACGGATGAAAACCGTGACCTTCTTTAGCATCGTGGACCTTATTTCATTCAATATATATTGTTTTCCACCATCATCTGTGAAAACCACATCGCGGCTGTTATTCTGTATCATGAAGGTGTGAAACCTGATCCTTCCGGCAAAGTGTGAGTGTATTGATCTGAAAGAAATAACCGGCATCACTTTAGTCGCCGCATGAAAGAGATACCTGAGCTTCTAAAGCCCGACATTGAGATGACCTTGGGCCTCGGTTTCAACTTCCTGTCAGTCTGCTGGGCTTTGAAAAAGTAATCACGCTGGCAAAGAAAGAGAAGTTGTTTACCTTCTCCTGTATCCAAATGATTCTTGAGGTTAACTTGACTTTGCTGCTGTTTATTTGTAAAGTTTCAATCTTGCCACTAGAGACTCAAAACTTGATGTACTTATTTAAACTAGAGCAATTTTTTTAAATCTTCACTTATCTACACGAGAGGATTCTGGTCAAAATAGAAATTTTAAAATCCCCCAAAACAGGAAATTCGCTCAATATTAAACACCAACTACCTACAAAACAAACTTTCCATGTTAAATGTACTAGCTAGATTGATGATGGTACTTAAGTACTTCAACTTCAACTAGTCACTGAAATCAACAAGTCAATTCACATAGAAATACATTTAAATTAATAATTATGTGTTGTTCCATAGTTTTTTACACTTTTATATCAACATTTTTAAATGTTATGTTATCGTACTGTTTAACGTTATACTACAATTATATTATATACGTTACGATTTTTATTTTGGCGTCTTTTTCAGGCAAGGCTTGACAGTGCAGGGATAGGGATAGGGATAGGGATAGGGATAGGGATAGGGATAGGGATAGGGATAGGGATAGGGATAGGGATAGGGATAGGGATAGGGATAGGGATAGGGATAGGGATAGGGTAAGGGTAAGGGTTAGGGTTAGGGATAGGGATGGGGATAGGGTAAGGGTAAGGGTTAGGGTTAGGGATGGGGATGGGGATAGGGTAAGGGTAAGGGAAAGGGATAGGGATAGGGATAGGGTAAGGGTAAGGGATAGGGATAGGGATAGGGATAGGTATAGGGATGGGGATAGGGATAGGGATAGGGATAGGGATAGGTATAGGGATGGGGATGGGGATAGGGATAGGGATAGGGATAGGGATAGGGATAGGGATAGGGATAGGGATAGGGATAGGGATAGGGATAGGGTAAGGGTAAGGGTTAGGGTTAGGGTTAGGGATAGGGATGGGGATAGGGTAAGGGTAAGGGTTAGGGATAGGGATGGGGATAGGGTAAGGGTAAGGGAAAGGGATAGGGATAGGGATAGGGTAAGGGTAAGGGATAGGGATAGGGATAGGGATAGGTATAGGGATGGGGATAGGGATAGGGATAGGGATAGGGATAGGTATAGGGATGGGGATGGGGATAGGGATAGGGATAGGGATAGGGATAGGGATAGGGATAGGGATAGGGATAGGGATAGGGATAGGGATAGGGATAGGGATAGGGTTAGGGATAGAGTAAAAACTTTGCGTGTCACTTAGAAAGTTTGGTTTTACTCTGATTAATACAGTTCATAACAGAGAACATGGAACATATTAAATTTGCTCTAGAGACACAAACAAAAGATAATAACAAACATTGATTTGCTTGATATTAAAGTTCCTTCGTTCCTGCCGAGACAATAGAGAAAAAAAACTTTTTTTTTAATTTGAGCGTGACTTTACCCGTCAGCACATCTTAATACCTCTGACTCGGCTGCAGACTCGGGTTATTGCGACTCGAACCAGCCAAAAGTTAATTGTTTTTCTTCCAAGATCAAAGCTCACCGACTAAACCTTTGTTGAGGTCCCAGACATGTCAGGAACCCAACCCCTCCTGCAGACCTCATTACCTCGTGACCCACTTGAGCAACGACATATTCAATCCTGCCGGAGGAGTCGTGGAAATTGCCGGATGTTTCCCTTTCTCAAGCAATCTGTCGTTCTTCTAGTGGTGAGAAGGTGGACGATGAGTGGAAATTGAATCCTGAGACGTCCAATATTACAGGCGGCGCCGGATAACCATGATGAATGAGTATCAGTGTGTCAGCGTTCATATCTGCAGGCAGCAGAGGTGCTTCACAGAAGAGGCCATCAGTCACTAGTGTTGTCTTTCTATCTATCTATCTATCTATCTATCTATCTATCTATCTATCTATCTATCTATCTATCTATCTATCTATCTATCTATCTATCTATCTATCTATCTATCTATCTATCTATCTATCTATCTATCTATCTATCTATCTATCTATCTATCTATCTATCTATCTATCTATCTATCTATCTATCTTTCTATCTATCTATCTATCTATCTATCTATCTATCTATCTATCTATCTATCTATCTATCTATCTATCTATCTATCTATCTATCTATCTATCTATCTATCTATCTATCTATCTATCTATCTATCTATCTATCTATCTATCTATCTATCTATCTATCTATCTATCTATCTATCTATCTATCTATCTATCCATTTGTCCATCCATCCATCCATCCATCCATCCATCCATCCATCCATCCATCCATCCATCCATCCATCCATCCATCCATCCATCCATCCATTTGTTCATCAGTTCATCAGTTCATCCATCATTCCAAGTATCTATCTATTTGTCTATTCATCCATCTGTCTGTGTGTGCATCATCCATCCATCCATCCGTACATGACTATGGTTAGTCAATTCGTCCATCTTTCCATCCGTCTGTCCAGCCATCCATCCATATATCGATCTGTCTGTCTACTCATCCATGTGCGTCTGTCTATCTGTCCATCAATCAAAACATCCATCTCACTGTCGGTCAATGATTCCATCCAAATATTTATCTCTCGTTCATTCATACTATACAAGTATTAATCCATCCATTTGTTTTTATGTACATCACTCTATCCATCCATCCAAATATCTACTTCATGTGTGTCTGTCATTCAGTCCGTCGATCAGTCCATTTGTCGATCTGTCCGTCCATCCGTACCAAGAACAGAAGATGCTTATCTTCTTAAATATAGACATTTGTTGTCAGATCTCAGTAGGTGGCGCTCTCAGTTCCAACATTCTTTGAGGTTTCATCAGATAACAATGAGCCAAAGACTGCTCAGAGTTTGTCTTTTTTAAAGCTGGATTTCCTCCTTTGACATCCAGTTAATAACTTATACGAGCAGAAAGATAAACTTCAGCAAATACATGTTAACCTTGCCGGAGGTAACGGAGTTAATGAGGAATTCAATTTGCTGTAAGTAATGAATTCTGCTTTTTCCTCAATAAACATGAATAAAAACTATTAAATATTAATCAAAACAATAATTGTAAACATCATCACGTACATTTTTTTGAACATTATGTTTCTTTAAAATAAAAAATGGATGCTGATGGAAAAATATAAAAAGATCATTTATTTGATCAGATTTTGGTTCGTGTTACCCGTCACATGATTTCAACAACTCTTAGGAATTCTTCTATGACCCAAAATAAGAGGTCCAAGTATGTGGAACTGACTGTACGACTCGTTTTTCTCCTTCAAACCACATGAGTGCCGGGATTAACTCTAGCAACTCAGGTTGTAAATGAAGAATAAGCACTTTTTTAATTGTAATACCAAATTCAATTTAAAATCTTAACTTTTTTTTTTTTTTTTTACTAAAGCATAACATTATTTAGAGATTACTTACTTTATAATAAACTTTTAGACTTCACATTTTTTCAACAAACCAATTTTGATGTTTTAATTTAACAGTGGATCCATTCTTTAATCCAACATGTGTAGCAACCATACTAAGGAACTTATTTTCGATCAATAGCAACATTGATTTTTATATATTTTCTATAATTTATTTATACATTTTCAATTATATTTGTATTTATAGTGTCACCACTATTACGTATACCATATAAATGTGTCATTATACCTCATTTTAACGTAATTATTTAGCGTCAAACCATTAAAACTTTTCCTGAACTAAATTAATCTCAAAAATTGACACAAATCAATCATCTTATTTAAAGAGTTGATATTCGAACATATATCTCCAGGTGTGCGTCCAAGTCAACTCACCCACGAGCAGCCAGAGGAGCGTGTGTTTCTGCAGATCCTCCCCGCAGTGGAACCTCATCCTTCCAGCCTCGCGCAACAACAAAAAAAAAAAGATCCGCAGTCTGAAGTTTTTTTTCTCGGTGTGAAAGTGTCGAAGAAAGAAGAAGAAGGAGAAGAAGAAGCAGGAGCTTCACCGGGTGAGATGTGACATGACGAGCAACAAATCCACGTGAAGTGTCATCACCACAGGAGTGTGGATCAAACTGCTCCAGGAGAAGGTGGGTGGTCCTGGTCCTGGTCCTGGTCCCTGATGCCAAACCTGTCCTGGGTCACGCCTCGACCACCTTTCCACTATGACTGAGAAAGTTGGAGGATATTTCAAGTCATCATTCGAGTGGAGATGATGGAAGAACCACGATGTGCTGCGCAACGGTGCGCACTGGGACCCGTATGTGTGTGTGTGTGTGAGAGAGAGAGGGTGTGTGTGTGTGTGTGTCTCTCAATGAGGACACGACACCGGGTGAATGGAAGGGAGACCCAGACATGGGAGGGAAAAGAGGGGGCACAGATAGTTTTTTCCATCAGACAGTAATGAACGAATTCAATGAGGCTCGAAACATTTTCACAAAGCAGATCCTGATCCAAAGTCACGATTTCTACTCACACGTGGTGACGTTTTAAGTGAATTAATTCAGACAAAAATAAGGTTTTCCATCTAATTCTAAACTCATAGCAAAGATTTCTAACGATAGAAAACTTTCATTTTGTGATAATTGTAATGATTTGTTTCAGACACACGTGTTGTGAAGAGAAATAAAAAGAAAAGTTATTCTCCGATTTATTTATTTCGTTTTTTTACTTACTTTTACTTTTAAGGTCCGATGACAAAACTTGTTTTTTGGTTCTGTCGCACAGTGCTATCTAGCGGCTGTTGTGGGAACTGCGGCTAGACCTTGCGTAAGAATCAAGAGGATGAGAATATTTTTAAACGCATAAAAATCGTTGGAAAATTCGAAAAGAATGTGTTTAACACAAGAGTGGTGAGGGATAATAAAAATGACTCAATAATAATAATACTTTTTTTTAAATTAAAAGGCTAACTTTGTTCTGCCCTTAACTTTGTTTTCCTTTCCTCATCTGAAAAAAACACAAACAAATGATTCACAAACTTGTAAACAAATTTACATCTTGAACAAAAGCGAACAAAACTTTTTCTTTTAGGAAATTTGCAAAACAAAACCCAAAAAACAAATTGATACAAGTAATTATTTTTTTCTGTATACAACAAAATGTAAAAGTTTAATTTTGATTAAAAACAGATTTTGATTATTATTATTATTGTTGTTTTTTTTAAATAAATGTAAATAAATAAATATCATTAATAATAATAAGTAAGTATTCTTCTTGGAATACATTTAAAAGTCTTCAATCAAATTATCAAAATTGCAAAGGAATTGATACAATCTTGAAAAAAAATGTAGATAAATAAACATAATAAGCAGTCATTTTAATTGTATTATTTGTCTTGAAACAAATTGGATCAATCTTGAAAGTTGTTTAAGTCTTAAAATATATTTAAAAATCCTGAAACTGATTAAAAAAATCCTTAAAAAAAACTAGATAAACAAAAATAAAAGGTTATTATCTCTTTTTTAAAAGTTTCTTTATTTGTCTCTGAATTTTTATAAATTATTTTCAAGAAGTTGTGAATTTATTTTTGGGTCCTCATAGTGTGCTGCTCTTTTACCAAAAAAAGAATAAAACGTAACTTTTTAAAGGGTCAATTTTAGAAATGAGAAAAGATGTTTTTTGTCAGGACGCACAAAATTGTAGAGTCAGACGGAGAAACTTGCTTGTCGTGCCTTCGATGCAAAGTAAATGTTGATGATTGAGGAGGAGGAAGCTTCGTCGCTGTAGCAACCGCTGATGGAGAAAGAAAATCGTTTCCTCGTCATCTTTTGATTCGTTCATTGAGATGATGAAAAGTTGCGATGAAGCTCATTTTCCATAAACATGAGCTCCATCGGTGGAGGATGACTCACGGACGTGGGCTGGTTCAGGGCTGAAGTTTTTTATTTGTTTTTCTTGTCCTTCTCTGGCCAAATGTTTGATGTTACATCAGTTGCTGAGGCTGAAGGAGACGTCGGTCCAACGCTCGCCCACCTTCAGGTTGAAAGGAAAACAGTGGTGGATCAGACTCTGATCTTCAAAAGCGAGGTCAGAGGAAGTATTAAGTGCAGTGAGGGAAGTGTCTGGCACGAGTCTTGAGCTTCAATGAAACATGTGTTTAGGAATAAGATGTTACTCCTCATGTCAGGATCATGTTTGATGCTGATCATTCTAAAGAGGAAGTTACAGTCGCTGACACGTCTTCTCTGATCTCTCCCAGTGTGAGTTCACTCGTCGTTCACAGCCGCTCGTCTCTGAAGATAAAGAGATAAAACAAACATCGGCACAAAAAGGCAAGGATTATTTGTCAACCGTCGGATTTAGTGGTGATTGAAAAATGTAATCTTTAAGATAATCATAGGAAGAAATAGTTAGAGGGATGATGGATGGATTGATCGAATGACGGCAGAAAGGATGGATGGACAGATGGACTGACAAATTGAATGATGGATAAAAAGATGTATTGATGGAAGGATGGAAGGAAGGATGGATGGATGGATGGATGGATGGATGGATGGATGGATGGATGGATGGATGGATGGATGGATGGATGGATGGATGGATGGATGGATGGATGGATGGATGGATGGATGGATGGATGGATGGATGGATGGATGGATGGATGGATGATAGAAGAAAAGATGGATGAACAGACGACAAGACTGACAGATGAATAGATGGGTTGATGGATGGATGGATGGATGGATGGATGGATGGATGGATGGATGGATGGATGGATGGATGGATGGATGGATGGATGGATGGATGGATGGATGGATGGATGGATGGATGGATGGATGATAGAAGAAAAGATGGATGAACAGACGACAAGACTGACAGATGAATAGATGGGTTGATGGATGGATGGATGGATGGATGGATGGATGGATGGATGGATGGATGGATGGATGGATGGATGGATGGATGGATGGATGGATGGATGGATGGATGGATGGATGGATGGATGGATGGATGGATGGATGGATGGATGGATGGATGGATGACTGAATGGAAGGATGGATGAATGAATAGATGGATGGATCATGGAGAGATGGAAGTATGGGCACATGGATGATGGAAGGATGGATGGAAGGATGGATGAATAAATAGATGGATGGATCATGGAGAGATGATGGATGGATGAAAGGATGGATGATAGAAGAAAAGATGGATGGACAGATGACAAGACTGACAGATGAATAGATGGGTTGATGGATAGATGGAAGGTTAAATAGATGAATGATGGATGGATGGATGGATGGATGGATGGATGGATGGATGGATGGATGGATGGATGGATGGATGGATGGATGGATGGATGGATGGATGGATGGATGGATGGATGGATGGATGGATGGATGGATGGATGGATGGATGGATGCTGGATGGATTGATAGAATGATGGCAGAAAGGATGGATGATGGATGGATGTACTGAAGGATGGATGTATTAAAGGATGGATGTACTGAAGGATGGATGTATTAAAGGATGGATGTACTGAAGGATGGATGTACTGAAGGATGGATGTATTGAAGGATGTATTGATGGATGTATTAAAGGACGGACAGATGTTCTGATAAGAAGAGAAATAAAACAGTGAACGTCAGTGAAAAAGAAGAAAATTCGTCAGAAAAGTTTTAATGGGAGCAGAAAAGAAAGATCTTCATCATCAGGAGCCTGAGGATCGAAGGAACGAGCTGAGCTGCGAGAGAACGAGTGTCGGAATAAAAGACATTTGGCCTTTGAGGATAAAAAAAGAGGTGGATCGAGTGGACGTGAGGATTCCTGGAGTGATTAATGCGACTCTGACGACTGATCAGCTCCAGGAACACGTTTGTGACACGAATGTGACTTGAAACTGACTCTGGAGAGAAACGATGAAGCTGAAATACTCGTTATCTGCTGCTGCTGCTGCATCTCTACTGTCCTCCTGCAGCAGGTCTTCACCCCTGACCTCCTGACAAACAATTATAGTTGAAAATTGTTGGATTATAGTTGAAAATTGTTGGATTATAGTTGAAAATTGTTGGATTATAGTTGAAATTTGTTGGATTATAGTTGAAAATTGTTTGATTATAGTTTAAAATTGTTGGATTATAGTTGAAAATTGTTGGATTATAGTTGAAAATTGTTTGATTATAGTTGAAAATTGTTTGATTATAGTTGAAATTTGTTGGATTATAGTTGAAATTTGTTGGATTATAGTTGAAATTTGTTGGATTATAGTTGAAAATTGTTTGATTATAGTTTAAAATTGTTGGATTATAGTTGAAATTTGTTGGATTATAGTTGAAAATTGTTTGATTATAGTTTAAAATTGTTGGATTATAGTTGAAATTTGTTGGATTATAGTTGAAAATTGTTGGATTATAGTTGAAATTTGTTGGATTATAGTTGAAAATTGTTTGATTATAGTTGACATTTGTTGGATTATAGTTGAAAATTGTTGGATTATAGTTGAAATTTGTTGGATTATAGTTGAAAATTGTTGGATTAAAGATGAAAATTGTTCGATTATAGTTGAATTTTTTTATTATAGTAGAAAATGGTTTGATTACAGTTGGAAATTGTTTTACTATAGAAAAAAAAATGTGTTCGATTATAGTTGAAAATTGTTGGATTATAGTTGAAAATTGTTGGATTATAGTTGAAATTTGTTGGATTATAGTTGAAATTTGTTGGATTATAGTTGAAAATTGTTGGATTATAGTTTAAAAAAATTATTACGGTTGAAAATTGTTTGATTATAGTTGAAAATTGTTTGATTAATGTTGAAAATTGTTTGATTATAGTTTAAAATTGTTTGATTATAGTTGAAAATTGTTTGATTATAGTTGAAAATTGTTCGATTATAGTTGAATTTTTTAATTATAGTAGAAAATGGTTTGATTATAGTTGATTTTTTTTTATTATAGTTGAAAATTGTTTGATTAATGTTGAAAATTGTTTGATTATAGTTGAAAATTGTTCGATTATAGTTGAAAATTGTTTGATTATAGTTGAAATTTGTTGGATTATAGTTGAAAATTGTTGGATTATAGTTAAAAAAAAATATTACGGTTGAAAATTGTTTGATTAATGTTGAAAATTGTTTGATTATAGTTTAAAATTGTTCGATTATAGTTGAAAATTGTTTGATTATAGTTGAAAATTGTTCGATTATAGTTGAATTTTTTAATTATAGTAGAAAATGGTTTGATTATAGTTGATTTTTTTTATTATAGTTGAAAATTGTTTGATTAATGTTGAAAATTGTTCGATTATAGTTGAAAATTGTTTGATTATAGTTGAAATTTGTTGGATTATAGTTGAAAATTGTTGGATTATAGTTAAAGAAAATTATTACGGTTGAAAATTGTTTGATTATAGTTGAAAATTGTTTGATTAATGTTGAAAATTGTTTGATTATAGTTGAAATTTGTTGGATTATAGTTGAAAATTGTTGGATTATAGTTAAAGAAAATTATTACGGTTGAAAATTGTTTGATTATAGTTGAAAATTGTTTGATTAATGTTGAAAATTGTTTGATTATAGTTGAAAATTGTTGGATTATAGTTGAAAATTGTTGGATTATAGTTGAAATTTGTTGGATTATAGTTGAAAATTGTTTGATTATAGTTGAAAATTGTTTGATAATAGTTGAAATTTGTTGGATTATAGTTGAAATGTGTTGGATTATAGTTGAAATTTGTTGGATTATAGTTTAAAATTGTTTGATTATAGTTTAAAATTGTTGGATTATAGTTGAAATTTGTTGGATTATAGTTGAAAATTGTTTGATTATAGTTGAAAATTGTTGGATTATAGTTGAAATTTGTTGGATTATAGTTGAAAATTGTTTGATTATAGTTGAAAATTGTTTGATTATAGTTGAAATTTGTTGGATTATAGTTGAAATTTGTTGGATTATAGTTGAAATTTGTTGGATTATAGTTGAAAATTGTTGGATTATAGTTGAAATTTGTTGGATTATAGTTGAAAATTGTTTGATTATAGTTGACATTTGTTGGATTATAGTTGAAAATTGTTGGATTATAGTTGAAATTTGTTGGATTATAGTTGAAAATTGTTGGATTAAAGATGAAAATTGTTCGATTATAGTTGAATTTTTTTATTATAGTAGAAAATGGTTTGATTACAGTTGGAAATTGTTTTACTATAGAAAAAAAAATGTGTTCGATTATAGTTGAAAATTGTTGGATTATAGTTGAAAATTGTTGGATTATAGTTGAAATTTGTTGGATTATAGTTGAAAATTGTTGGATTATAGTTAAAAAAAATTATTACGGTTGAAAATTGTTTGATTATAGTTGAAAATTGTTTGATTAATGTTGAAAATTGTTTGATTATAGTTTAAAATTGTTCGATTATAGTTGAAAATTGTTTGATTATAGTTGAAAATTGTTCGATTATAGTTGAATTTTTTAATTATAGTAGAAAATGGTTTGATTATAGTTGATGTTTTTTATTATAGTTGAAAATTGTTTGATTAATGTTGAAAATTGTTTGATTATAGTTGAAAATTGTTCGATTATAGTTGAAAATTGTTTGATTATAGTTGAAATTTGTTGGATTATAGTTCAAAATTGTTGGATTATAGTTAAAGAAAATTATTACGGTTGAAAATTGTTTGATTATAGTTGAAAATTGTTTGATTAATGTTGAAAATTGTTTGATTATAGTTGAAAATTGTTGGATTATAGTTGAAAATTGTTGGATTATAGTTGAAATTTGTTGGATTATAGTTGAAAATTGTTTGATTATAGTTGAAAATTGTTTGATTATAGTTGAAATTTGTTGGATTATAGTTGAAATTTGTTGGATTATAGTTGAAATTTGTTGGATTATAGTTTAAAATTGTTTGATTATAGTTTAAAATTGTTGGATAATAGTTGAAATTTGTTGGATTATAGTTGAAAATTGTTTGATTATAGTTTAAAATTGTTGGATTATAGTTGAAATTTGTTGGATTATAGTTGAAAATTGTTTGATTATAGTTGAAAATTGTTTGATTATAGTTGAAATTTGTTGGATTATAGTTGAAATTTGTTGGATTATAGTTGAAATTTGTTGGATTATAGTTGAAAATTGTTGGATTATAGTTGAAATTTGTTGGATTATAGTTGAAAATTGTTTGATTATAGTTGACATTTGTTGGATTATAGTTGAAAATTGTTGGATTATAGTTTAAATTTGTTGGATTATAGTTGAAAATTGTTGGATTAAAGATGAAAATTGTTCGATTATAGTTGAATTTTTTTATTATAGTAGAAAATGGTTTGATTACAGTTGGAAATTGTTTTACTATAGAAAAAAAAATGTGTTCGATTATAGTTGAAAATTGTTGGATTATAGTTGAAAATTGTTGCATTATAGTTGAAATTTGTTGGATTATAGTTGAAAATTGTTGGATTATAGTTAAAAAAAATTATTACGGTTGAAAATTGTTTGATTATAGTTGAAAATTGTTTGATTAATGTTGAAAATTGTTTGATTATAGTTTAAAATTGTTCGATTATAGTTGAAAATTGTTTGATTATAGTTGAAAATTGTTCGATTATAGTTGAATTTTTTAATTATAGTAGAAAATGGTTTGATTATAGTTGATGTTTTTTATTATAGTTGAAAATTGTTTGATTAATGTTGAAAATTGTTTGATTATAGTTGAAAATTGTTCGATTATAGTTGAAAATTGTTTGATTATAGTTGAAATTTGTTGGATTATAGTTCAAAATTGTTGGATTATAGTTAAAGAAAATTATTACGGTTGAAAATTGTTTGATTATAGTTGAAAATTGTTTGATTAATGTTGAAAATTGTTTGATTATAGTTGAAAATTGTTCGATTATAGTTGAAAATTGTTTGATTATAGTTGAATTTTTTAATTATAGTAGAAAATGGTTTGATTATAGTTGATTTTTTTTATTATAGTTGAAAATTGTTTGATTATAGTTGAAAATTGTTTGATTATAGTTGAAAATTGTTCGATTATAGTTGAATTTTTTAATTATAGTAGAAAATGGTTTGATTATAGTTGATTTTTTTTATTATAGTTGAAAATTGTTTGATTTTGGGTGAGAATTGTTTGATTATAGTAAAACAAATGTCCAGTGGAAAGGATGATCAGACTCGACTCGCCGTCACAACAGACTGACCTTCATGTCCGTCTTCATCTCCAGGGAAAACGTCTCGTGTGAACAGACCAACATTTGTGTAACTCGAGTCAAACGTCCTCGACGAAGATGCTGCTGCTGTGGAAACACAGACTGTAGTCAAAGACATTTTAATGCTGCGGATGAAAAGACTTCTGAACATCTTAATAATTCATGGAACACGTCAATTGAATTTGTTCCTGTTTTCAAACTTTTGATCAGTGATCTGTGTCATAATCACCAACGAGCCGCTGGAGGACGACGTCTGTTGAAACTATCTTGTTTTCCTTCAGAAGCTAAAATGACTGTTAAACGTCTCTTGTTTTCCTGTTTCTAGTTAGTGTTTAGACGACCAGTCAACCATTAAACCGCACTAGTATGTTTCTTGATAACCTCCGAGCTGCTTGACCTCTTACCATAGTTTCCGTAAGAGCTGGTTTGTCGAGACCGTTCTTATCTTGGTCTTGGACCTCAATAGTGGTCAAGACTGACATTATTTCTGAATTCAATAATAATAGTTTAAATGAGTAAATATATATTTAATTGTTTATTTAAAAAATGAAATAAAATATATATTAAAAGTGGCGGGAAAAAAAACAATAATTAAAAAATATAGATAATAAAAATAATTCCAGTAACTATAATAAAGCGTACGATACAAACTTGATGATTAATAAAAAATATTCTAAATGTTGTTTACGAACTATAAATGCATCTTTATTTACATCAAAAACTTGTTAAAAAAATTATTAAATCCGCTTGAAGTATAATTAATTAAAAAAAAATATATATCCTTTGATCTAAGTTCATTATATTTGCACTTCATCATTCTTTGAACTTTGTTCTCTTATTTGCACTTTGTTCTTGTTTTTATGAAACTATCGTCTGCTGTAAACTGAAAACCCAATTTTCTGAAGGAGATCTCAAGAGGGATTAATAAAGTCTATCTAATCTAATCTAAACTAAATAAAAACAAAACAAGAATAAACTTTAATCTTAACAATGCAAACAAGTGTGATGCGTTCAATAACGTAGGAAAAGCTATGGTGCGTTAAAAAGCATTGGATGAGTAATATTCAAAGAGGGGAAAAATAAATGAAGCGTAAATAAACTTACAAATTGTAATTTTCATGAGAATAATAAGAGTATTTGTAATAGTGGAGTGAGTTTGACTGACACTTGTGTTGATTATAACAAATACAAAATAAACTAAAATAAAAGTCTGTATTGACTTAAATGGTCCTGGATTCATCCGACTTTAATAAGATTAAAATGTTCAGACTTTTTCTTTTGTGAAAGAACAAAAAAACAAAAATGGAGAAAAACATTTTGATAATACTCGATTGTAAACGATACATTTGTCCATAATATTGAGAAATTTGATGAATGATGCGAGAGAAAGAAAGCGAGGATGAAAGAAGAGGAGGAGCTAAAAGCTTGTCTAAACAAAGAGCAGCAGAGGGAGGATTTCTCAAGGACAAGCTTGTTTTTATCTTTAAGATCTGCTCGACCAGAGGCTTTTATTGTTTGTTGTAAAACACGTTTACCGAGATAAAGTGAAAAATATTGTTTATTTTCACTCCAAACAATCCATAGTCTGCCATATACAGTATAAAAGACTAATCTTCTAGTCCTTGAAACTTCTCGACAAAATTACTTGAAAATGAGCATTAGCATTTAAGGGGGTTGGCAACTCGATCAAGCCAATGGCAAGGGGGCGCTAGGGGGCAAAATAAACCATGAAAATATATAAATCCAAATATAAGTTAAAAATATCCCCCATGGAAATACCATATTTATTAAATACTAAGTAAGGAAATGTCCGGCATTTAAGCTCCTTTGTTAATTGTAAGGGGGCGGAAAAAAGGGGGCAAAAGACCCCGATAAAAATTCAAACAAGTCCAAATGTGATGAAGAAAAAATTGATCTAAAAAATCAGCAAGTAGACGATGGACTTCTTGATGAAGGTTTCAAGGTAAGGAAATATCTGGAGTTTTAAGCTCCTTTGTTAATTGCAGGGGGGCGGAAGAGGGGGCAAAAGACGCCAATGGAAAGTAAATTCAATTTTGATTACCTTTAAACCATATTTATTGGTAGATTTAATTAGAATCCTAGCGTCTTTTGTTAATTGTAAGGGGGTGGGAACAGGGGACTAAAGGCCCCCTTGAAAATGTAAATATGTCCAAATGTAGACGATTGACTTCTGGGGGCGGGTTTAAGGGGGGAGGGCAGCTTGATCAAGTCAAGGGAAAGGGGGTAAAAAGAAGAAGAAGAAGACCCCCAAGAAAATTTTAACATGTCCAATAATTTTGGATTAGGATGATCAGAATTAGTTGCTGGTTTTCGGAGGGTTATTTGTTTTTCACATATATGTATACATTTTTCTTAAATGATTAAAAGACAAAAGAAAAACCCTCATAGAACCCCCATATAAATAATGCTTACACACAAACACACATTGGCACAAAGACGCAAAGAAAACTCGGAGACACGCACATATAGCACAACATCGTCAGCATACAGTCAAACATACATAGATAGCAAATACACAAACATCTTGTTGTAACCAGTCCAGAGCTCCTGCTGGTTCGGCGTTTTGGTGTTTTTTTATGCACTTAATTGTATTTTTTTTGCAGGTTATGCTATTGTATATTTATTTTTTCTATCCGAATGTCGGCCCCTGAATAAAATCCTGACATTTAACCTCTGGTCTATAGAATATAAACTAGGATAAAAAATGTTATTATTTTCCATCTTGTAACAGTAAGTAGGACTTTTTGATCGGACCAGGAACCTTTTCCTGGCCTTCTAGAAGGGGAGGGGAGAGAGGAGTGGGAGGGGAGTCGTCAGGAAAAAGCTCTCACCTCAGTTCATGGTGGGACAGGCTTCAGAAAAGTCCAGGGAAAGTTCCCACCATGACACTTGGACCAGTGAACCGACTGATGACTGACTCGGGTCTGAAACACGGAGCAGGAGAGTAAAGGTAATGTCCCCCCATTTTTTTGAATCTCTAGAATTGATGTGTGAATAATTGTGTGTTTTATTTTTTTTATTTCTCAGATTGTAGGACAGCATGGGTACCAGGACCACCAGGATGCGTAGAAGGTGAATCCCCTGCTGGCTTCTTTAGATTGAGTCTCTTTGCTTTTCTATCGGTCGCGCCGTGACGATATATTTACATCACAATGTCCCGCCGTTAGCGCCGTGTGCTGACCAACATCTGGTCTTGTGTGGTCAGTCGTGTGCACACAAACACACGTCTACAGTAAACAACACAACCCGAGGCCGCTCGACAACTGCTCCTCTCTCCGGTTACACCCGAGGCCGACACCTGCACCTGCGGTTCCGAGGACAACCTGTTCCACCCGGACAGTACCGGCTGGTGAATCGAGCCTTTGTCCGGAGCGTAAATCCCTCACCTTCGCAATCCTCGGAGCAGAGTCTCCTGTTTCATGCCCTGATCAAACTTCATATCCCAGACGGTCTTCGCCAGAAATGCATGATGGGAAAAGAACGACGTTAAAATGGGAATTTGGTCATATTTGTGTTGTCGTCGTCAGAGAGTGTGTGTCGCTGCCATCGCTGAAGGACGGCAGCGCTCGGTGGAGCCACACGGATTCACCAGGGTCGCTCACTGAAGGGAGTCGTCACCTCCCGCGACCCCCAAAACAAAGGTACGACGACCTAGAACGAGGGATCTTGAGGTGTCGAATCGCCGGCGATATTTATCCGGAGTACTTCCTGTCTGTATCGCTTGATAGTCTTTAAACTTTAAGGGTTTGTTTTTTTTTGAAAATGTATTTATTTTGAGTGGCTATAATTTAGCACCTATTAGAGCGTTTTTGTTGGATAATCGTTGGAAGTTGGGCTTTGCTGTTAAAGGATTAGGAAGTTTTGAAATGAAAAACAATCTAGTGGTAAATAGCACAACTGTGATGGAAACATCATAAATCTGCAGCGTGTTTTCCCTTTCATGACAAACAACGGTTAGAAGCTTCAACTTCTAACCGTTGTATAAAAATAAAACACAAAAATGGCCAGTAAAACATTAAAGAACAAATTTGTAGACCGGAAGATAAGATGAAAAAACAGCTGAAAGACCCTCCAAGACTACATCCCAGTTTCCACGACATTTGACCTCTGGTGGCCCCTGGACCAATTGAGTCTGGGACCCTGGATTTACATTGTACCTGGATCTTGCTTATGTCAGAGTGACGTAGCAACTTAAAAGTGGGTCATTTATCAAACTATTTAACTGAAAACATGTATTTGGAAACGTCCGACTATCTTCGTCTATTTAGCTTAAAACATCAATTTGGCAAAAACTTGAATTTACTAAAACCTTTATTTTTAATATCTTTATTCCTGTCTGTCTAGCCTTTAATTGCTTTTTATTTGCTCTACAGCCACTACTTAACATTAGCAACATTAGTTCTACAGCCACTACTTAACATTAGAAACATTTGCTCTACATCAACTACTTAACATAAGCAACATTAGCTCAATAGCAACTACTTAACATTAGCAACAATAGCTCTACAGCCACTACTTAACATTAGCAACATTATATCTACAGCCACTACTTAACATTAGATTCATTTGCTCTACATCAACTACTTAACATTAGCAACATTAGCTCTACAGCCACTACTTAACATTAGCAACATTAACTCTACAGCCACTACTTAACATTAGCAACATTAGTTCTACAGCCACTACTTAACATTAGCAACATTAGCTCTACAGCAACTACTTAACATTAGCAACATTAGTTCTACAGCCACTACTTAACATTAGAAACATTTGCTCTACATCAACTACTTAACATTAGCAACATTAGCTCTACAGCCACTACTTAACATTAGCAACATTAGCTCTACAGCAACTACTTAACATTAGCAACATTAGTTCTACAGCCACTACTTAACATTAGCAACATTAGCTCTACAGCAACTACTTAACATTAGCAACATCAGCTCGACAGCCACTACTTTGCATTAGCAACATTAGCTCTACAGCCACTAATTGAAATTAGCAACATTAGCTATACAGCAACTACTTATTCACGATGGAAATGTTTTGTATCAAATACAAATTTGAATGAATGTGTTTTTTATTGTACAAAAGCTCATTTGTGAAACTAAAATGGACGTTATTTGACCCAGACTAAGAACAAAGGAAGTTCCTTCCTCGAAACAGGAAGTGACAACGAACATCTTGGAGCCATTACTGAGTCCAAACCCCGCGATTCAAGCCAGAACACTCACTCAGACACGTAAGCATTTTCTTCATAAAGCTGAATTTGTTATTGTTATATTGAATTAAAAGTGAGACAAGAGGGTCGTGTTAGTTCCTACATAGTATTTATAATGACCAGAAAATTGAACATTTTTAAAAATGTTCACTTACTTAACTTAACCCTTGTGTATTCTCTGGGTCGAGGTGACTCAAAGCCCTGAAAAAAACAAATGTGTTTGTGGTATCCCTTGTGTTGTTGACATTTGTTTTTGAGCCTCCTTGGGTCACCTTGACCCAGAGATAACACAACGGATAATAATTAGCGACAAAAATGAAGGAGTCGTGTTCATGCAGTTTTGATGGGCTAAGTTATCATTGGGCGATGAAAACAAGAACGTTTAGCTAAAGGCTACGTCAGCTAATATGTGCTAACTTGTTGGTCAAGTCAACCACATCCATTTTTTATGCAAATTCAGTGAAATGAAATACAGGAATGTAAAAAAAATGTAATTTAGATCTAGAATATATATATTTGCGACTGTACACTGTGTGCCGATACCCAAGACTACATATGTTTTTATTTTGTAAAGTGTGTTTATTTAGCTTGAAACCAGCCTCAAGTGGACACACGATGAACAGCAATTTCTTATACTTCCACATTTCCTTCATTTTCTACGGATTTCGTAACCTTAGATGATTTAATGACCTCTTTGTTTACACAGAACTGGGGTCCCATGATGTCAAAATTGAACAAAAGGTGGGTCCAAGAACACCTAAGCTGTTGGACCCCTTGGGCGGACGGACACAGAGAAATACTTCCTTACCTGTCCTGACGCTACATCTACCGTTAAAACCCATCAGCCCAAGGTCTCGGTTCAGGAACGCCGTACCCATGAAGTGTGGAAGTGAGTGGAGCAGGTCCAGCAGCCAACATTCGACTGACATGGAGGACGACGGATCTGTTGCATTTACTCAGGAAAGAGAGAATGGCATCTACAAACGAAATTTTAGAAAATCCAATAGGACCATTTCGGTTAAGGACGCGCCGACATCGTCATCGTCTATCGAGGAAGAAATGTGTGAAGAAATTTTCTCGGAATACGTGAAGGATAAATCCCAAAGATTTTCGGCCAAAACAACAATGGCGGACTGTGTGTCTTTCTCTGGTTCCGCGGACAAAGACTGTGGTTGTGAAGATGTGAAATCAAATCCAAGCTTTACTCCGGACGACAATGTCACCTTCAGGAAAACAGGAAGTGAAGGATTCAATCGGAAGATGGACGATCAAGTGGAAATAAAACCTAATGAACACTTGGGACGACGGAAAAATCAAACCTACAAAAGAGCCAAAAACATTTTGAATATCAGTCGTCAGTTCGCCAATGTTGCCCCTTGTCAATCAAACATAAAATCAACCTCAGAGCAATACAAAGACCCTCCGAACGGGTACGACTTAGTGAAGGCGACTGATCCGCAGTCACCACTAATACACAAAACATTTGGCCAATCACAGAGACAACTTAGCATTTCCACTCAAATGTTAGCCAAACCTGCGCCTCCCACTGGGAAAGCTATTCCCACATGCTCGTCAAGGAAGTTCAACAACAATGTTCCACGACTCGTGACCAGGCATGTTGTCTCAGAGAAACGCCAGAAAACAGATCGGGACGTATCGAAAAGAGTCGGTTCCTCGGTCGTACCTGAGACACTTTTCAGTCTGAAGTCCAGGACTTTAGACGACAAAACCTTCGACGTGACGCTGACCCGTAAAAACGTCAGAGAAACGATGACGAGGACACAGAGAGGGAATCCGGATCAGCCGGATCAGGGATCCACGTTACCTCAACCGGAGACTTCCCGAAACAACACAACCACCTCTGAAGTATCTGAGGGGTTTGTGAACGAGGTCGGCGATGAACCACTCACCGACGACTTGTTGAAATGTCTGGCAGAAGAGCTCATTTCATTGGACGAGATCGATTTTTCCTGGAGTTCTAGAAACCTATTTTGGAGTAAACGTGGTACCATTAAGGTAAGAGCCAATTTTCGTTAAATATGATTGTTGAACAATTTTGCAATGTCCTGGGTAACCACAATATCAAACCTCATTGGCAAGGTGACCAAGAGGTTCTGAAAACAAATATGTTTGTGGTATCCCTTGTGTTGCCTTTGTGTCAAGGCGAAAAACCTACACCAGTGGATATGTATTTCTGGAAGACAGGGAGGTCGTTCACCTGGACCAAGAGGCACAAGGGATACTTTAAATACATTTGCTTTGGCCAGGGTTGAGACTGTCCCGGAATACCATCAAGAAAATGGCATGAAACAGTATTTTAGATACACAATTGCTGAATATATTTTTATTTCATTGTCATTTTTTAAAACTCAGGTTACTTCATTATATCTGCCCTAGCAGATGGAGTGCACAAATGCAACACTAATAGACTCAGGGACTCATTCGTTCCTTGTGCTATTAGACTTTATCATTCTGAATTCAGGGACAGGAGCAGAGTGAAAGGATGGTTATTCTATTCTATGTTAATCCTTGTACCCTTATTTCCTTTGATCCATGTTCTTTATATTTGCACTTTTTATCTGATATTAATTAAGCAATAAAAATGTATAATAAAACCAACAATAAGTAAGTAAGATAGAGTGCTTTTCAAGACCCTCTAGTGCAGTGGTCCCCAACCTTTTCCAACTCAGGGCCCACTTTTAATTCTCAAAAACCTTTTGCGGCCCAACTCCGACCCCATAAATCGAAGGCATTATAATGCGTTCTCTTTTCCTTGTCACGTGTATAATACTCGAAGGAAAAACAATATAAGGAAAAGAATATTTGAAAATGTTTAATATCCTTTTAAAGTAAAAACATTATTACGTGTGTTTTTATTTTATACAATTACATCCACCCTCCCACAAAAAACTTTGCCGCGGCCTACAGGTTGGAAATCACTGCTCTAAAGAAACATGTTCTTTTGAATTGCAGGTCTCGCTTTTATTTCTATTTCCACTCATTCTAATCTAGTCATCCGTCAACCTTTACTACTCAAACAAGTAAATCAAATCTTCCAATAGGCTGCCAGGCTTCTCCCAGAGCTTCCTCTGAATGATGCTGTTACTTGGACAAAGGGTGAAGTCCTCGGTCGTGGGGCGTATGGTACCGTGAGTATTACTTTCCTCAATTTCGTATGTTGGTACCACAAGCATTAGGGATGTACGTCCCTTAACTCTAACCCTTAGTAACTAGGTTTTTTTTTCCGAATAGGTCCACTGTGGTCTTACGAGTGCTGGGCAGCTCATCGCTGTCAAGCAGGTGAACTTGGACTCATCCGACCCAGATTCTTCAGAATTAGAATATGGCCGTCTCCGGGAGGAAGTGGAGCTTCTGAAATCCCTCAAACACGACAACATCGTGAACTTTCTTGGGACGTCGCTGCAGAAAAATGCGGTCTCTATCTTCATGGAGTACATCCCTGGAGGATCCGTCGCAAGCGTCCTTCAGAGGTTCTGCCTTTTAAATAGGTCTGTTGCTACCAGTGGTTTATTAATTTCTACTCACAGGTTCGGTCCTTTACCAGAGCGAGTCCTGGCCCTGTACACCCGCCAGATCCTGGAAGGAGTCGTCTACCTCCACCTCAACAGGGTCGTCCACCGTGACCTGAAAGGAAAGAACGTCATGCTGATGCCCGACGGAGTCATCAAGCTCATTGACTTCGGCTGCGCTCGTCGACTGAAGTATCTGGACGGTGGTGCGAGCGATGACCTGTTGACGTCAGTCCATGGAACGCCTTACTGGATGGCACCAGAGGTACAGAGTCCATCCATGTCCTCATAAGAGGTTTCAACTTGACCTGCACCAACCTCTTGAGGCCTGAGCTTCCACTTGGTGTGGGATAACAATGACTTGCTACTGAACGTTGGGTACTAACGGTCTCAGAAGTTCAAATGTTGTAAATCTTGGAGTCTTCCTCTCTCCAAGATGCAGTAAGTCCTTCATCATGATGATGCTCCGTTTTTAAAAGTTATTACTTTATAAAGTTCTTCCCTGCGTGAAGTCTCGCAGAACGAGGAGTTGCGAGAACGGAGCCCTTTATGACATAACAACGGGATTCGCTCCTCCTGCAGCAGCCAAGAACTTCCTGGTTTGATGACGCTACACTTACAAGGCTCGACGTTTGACCAATCGCAGCAGAGTGGGCGTGGTTATGGGAAAAAATGAATTGAGTATGACCAAAAGTGGGCGGGGCTTAAGCGCATTTTCTAATGTAAACATCTTTAATAAAATAGTGTTTTGTACAAACAGACACATACTGATGAGTACAATAGAGGTTTAAGATCTATTTAAGACTCACTTAAATGAACACATTAGGTGCCCTTTAGGAAAATGTTTCAATAGTTCTAAGGAAAACATTCTAATCCAACACTTCGTCGTCTTATCAACAGAATCACTCCAGTTTTCAAGTTTGTCCTCCGTGATTTCTTGGGGGTGGAACCTCTGGCTCCGCCCACAAGCAATGTAAACACACTTCGTTTGAAGGACACTTTTACCTTCAACCGTCTTGTGCAAGTTTTTCTATCGACATTTCCATACTTGAGTTCAGCAACAAAAATGGAGGTTGATCAACCATTTCAACAAGAAATATAGTAGTTGCTCGCACAGCAGTGAGGCCTAACATTATGACCACCTGCTTAACACTGTAAAAGGTCATATTGAAAAGTGCTGCAGTGGTCAGTGGCTATACCAGCGGATGAAGTTAATGACTCCCCCGGGATGATGAGTCTTGGAAAACGATTAAGCGTTTTAGATTTTGCTGATGATGTACATTAGAAATTATCTTTGGTGAAGACGACCTTCCACTTCTCTTTCCAGGTCATCAACGAGACGGGACACGGCAGGAAGTCGGACGTATGGAGTGTGGGGTGTACGGCGTTTGAGATGGCGACGGGAAAACCACCGCTGGCCCACATGAACAAGCTCGCCGCCATGTTCTACATCGGAGCCAAGAAAGGGCCGATGCCGTCCCTGCCGGGAAGATTCTCGGCACAGGCCGAGGACTTTGTACAAATCTGCTTGACCAGGTGAGATCTTTGGAATCATTCGCCGTTAGAAACGTTCTTGTAAAGCTTTGAATTCCCTTTCTAATTCCTAGAGACCCCGCATTACGACCGTCTGCAGAACATTTGGTGAATCACTCGTTCATTTCCAAACTGGAGTAAAAAAAAAAGAAAATCCTGGAAGGACTGCCGTTGAAATTGCACAGGAAATTCTGTCAAAAGTTCCGTCTTCAATTGAAAATGGTTTACACTTGAACGGAGGGTTGACCACTCGTCTCCCAAAATAAAAAGCAAACGCAGCATATTTCTGGACACTTGACCTTCCAACTGCCATCAACAGGTCAGACAGGAAGTGGAAAAAACAAATCAACATAAAACACTTTTTTGATCCTGGATGGCAAATACTTAGAGATGATAAGACGTCTTTTAGGTAAATCTGATCACGTTTACAGCAAAAAAATGTTTAATCTTAATAACTTGATCGGGAGCTCAAAATATAGACAATATAGTCATAGTCAAGACTGATCTGACGGAACGTTTGAAACCTCATTAGTACAATCATTGACTTAAAGAGTTTTTTGTTGGCGTTTCACAATTCAAACGTTTGTAGCATTAGCTTCCAAGTTAACCCGTTGACCAGCTTTTCTAATTATTTGTTTTATTAGTTTTGTTATGAACAGGTTAATAAAGATACTTTTACAAACTAATCTAAGTTAACATGTTTTGTTTTTTTGTACCTTATGCTAATAAGTTTCTTTTGTCACCCAACGTTAGGTACTTTCCTTGAACAAACCACAATCCTGCTCAAATACACAATTGAGTTAGTATTTGCTATAACTGCCAATATTCCTACCAAGCACCCGAGACAGTTAAAAAAAAACTGAGACAACTGTGTACAATTCAGGATTTATTTTGAATATGGAGGCTATGGCATCTTTGGAGGTTCAAATACGTCACTGGAGCACACTTGGCATTCAAAAGGTTCATTACAGCGCCCTCTGCAGGAAAAAAGGCGAATAACCACACCGAGGTCAGTCGTTCTCCGTTCGCTAGAATGTTCAATAAAATGTTTTGTGGACCGAACACAATTACAATCCGCCCCGCCCCCCCACCCCCGAACCTGAGTAGTCATAATATAATCTTTATATTTCTTCACATACAAAAACGTATGTACAGTTTCTTTTTTTTCATCTTCACTTTTCACAGCAAGAGTCTTCTTTTGCACCCCTCATGATTGGAACATGCATATCACACGTACAGTATGAAATCATAAAAATAAACAAACCCAGAATGGAACGGAATGCTTAAAAGAAAACAACCCATCTTCCAGCTGGCATCAGTCATCTCAGTGGGAACATGCCAAAACATATTGAATTAAAAAAAAAACATGTACTAATACTATCCCATCAAGTGATATTCTTGGAGAATATATGAAGGAACTCTCATCAAGCCACCACACTACACTTCTCTAGCAACTCGAGTGGAAAAAAAGAGGATCGACGAAAAAAAACAAAACTGGAAGCGTCGCAGCCCCGAACGATGAGGAAGTGTCTCCCCGATTATCTTCAGTCACAAAAGCAAAATGGTTCGTCGGCGTATGCTTCTCTTCTGCTTCGGTAAAGGGCTTTTTGTTTTTATTATTATTACTCTCTTAGGGCACTTTAACAAGGAGGCAAGCATAGTAGTTTTGGTTCCGCGTGGCTGCAGAGAGGCCGACTCAGTGTCTCTGCTCCCCCACTTCATGGGAAGACTCGCTAGGAGCGAGGAACGGCTGAGAGGTCCGAAGCCCACCTGGGTGGAACACGAGGGGGGAGGAACAAGAACAGGGGGGAGAGGGGAAGAAGGGGGTTAACCATAGAGATGTAAGGCAGATGAAACTCACTGCAGTAAAGGAGAGAAACAAGGAGGGAGAGGAGGAGGGGGAGAAAAAGAGGTACCTGCAGCACCGGGGCCGCCCTTGTTGAGTTTGCTCAGCTTGGAGCAAGAACCGGCGGACGAGTGGTGGTTGTGACCGGACTCTGGGTTTACCCTCTTGCGAGACGTGGGGAAGCTAGGATGAGAGAGGCTCTGCCCGTCCATGTGGATCAGTCCCGGGGGGGTCCGGAGGAGGCCTCCCGCGGCGGCGCCGCCGTCGGGGGGGACCCCACCCCCCCGGCCGTTCCCGCTGTGCGAGTTGGGATTGGAGTGGCCGTGTTTGTGGTGGCGGTGGGCGCCGTGATGCTGCTTCTCCTTGCTCACCAGAGGGCTGGAATGTTTGCTTTTGTTACCGGCTTCGTCCGACGAGCTGTGGCGCTCCGACGACGACAGCTTTATCTTCATCTTCAGCTCGTCCTTGCTCTGAGACAGTTGAGCGCCGCCGACGGAGCCGGGGAGCGGCAGGCGGAGTTTCAGCGAAGCTTTGTCGCGTTTGTCGCCGTGATGATGCCGACTTGACGGCGCTTTGCTTTTCAACGGCGACGCGTTGATGCTCCCGCTGCCCCCTGGGGCATGCTGGGACATTTGCTGTGAATGTTTTCTGTGGTCTACCTGGCTGGTACACGGTGCGTTGGTGGTGGAGGAGGAGGAATACAAATAGTCACCCTTTACAACATCACCGGAGAGTTCTGTGGCGTGTTTCTCCCGGTATTTATCCAGAGCCAGTTTCTGAGCTGGGGAGGGATGAGCCGGTGGGGGGGCGTAGGATGAGGGATGCCGACTCCGATCCGATGACTTCAGCTCCTGCTTTATCGAGTCGCTTTTCTCAGTCTTGCACACGGACAGATGAAGCGGCGTTTGTAAGGAGAGCGAATGATCCGGCTGAAGCGGGCTGAGAGGTTCTTGCTTGAGGCAGGACGGGGCGTATCCTCCTGCGGGTCTGCTCTGCGGCCACTCGCTCTGGCTGGCCGGATTGTAGGTGCCCACCAGAGCGTTCAGAGACATGTGGGCGTCTCCGGACTGGCCGGCCATGGAGACGGCGAAGCTGGGTTTGGAAAAAGTCCCCATGAGAGAGCCCTCGCCGAGGGAAGAGTCCTGGAGGACGGAGGGGCCCGGGAAGGAGTTGTCTAAAAGCTGAGAGCTTCCCGACTTTGGCTTCTTGGCCGCCTGTGTCGCCTGAGAGAGGAAAGAGTCGTCTTAACAAAAAAAAGGTGCAGCTGCTAAGGAATCGTAGACAGGAATTTTCAAACATGATTCCTACAGCTTAAGGCGAAGGTGTCCAAACTTTTTTGAAATAGGGAAACATTTTTCAAGCTGGGCACCAAACGGCATATAAAACCATATTTATCCAATGTTTTTTTTTTTATTTGACTAGATCTTGTTTTGTCCTTAAACAGGTTATAGTTAATAACTGTTAATGACATGGGTGGCAAATAGATCCCTTAAGGCAAGTTAAAAAAATACTTTTATAATATCATTATTTACTATGTTTAGAGGCTATTCACCCAAATGATTGTTCCAACATAAAAGAAATGACTTAATATTCAACAGAAATAAAAAAATGTGTCTGATGGATTGAGAAAATGTTGTTCATGCCCTGAAGAATTAAGTCCCAATTAATTAAAACATTTAATAGAAAAGGTTACCAAGATTTCAGACAAACATAAAAATATTATTAACACAAGACTCTTGAAGATCTGATTCAAAACATTTTAATGTCTTTTAAGGCCCAGGTTTTAAATTGTATAACCTTTAAGACCGTTTAAGAATCTGCGTACGAAGGTTCACTCACCCTCCAGTTGCGTATCCTCTTTAACCTGCTGGGCGTTTTTTCTAGGATCTGCAGGAACTCGTGGGTCAGTTCTTCAAAAAAATAAAAGTTAAATCATCAACTCTGCTTCTCATTTAAAATATAAAAAGGAAATGAAAGTTGACCTACCATCTAAAAGCTCTAGAGTGACCGAGTTGTCCACATACTCCCACCAATGTTTCCCGTCAGTGGAAACTGGGATTTCCCAGTTGGACCACTTGCAGGCGAGGTGGATGCACACGCAGGCGATCACAGTGGGCTTGTACTGGAGGCAGAAGGTTGTGAGGTGTAGACTGCCATGGGCGTCAGAGTGTATGCCGAGGAGATTGGCAGAGTCCAAACGTCCATAGAGAGAGAGAGAAAGCAAGATAGAGAGAGAGAAGAAAGCAGAGGGAGCAAATATAATTAGTGAACAAGAAATGAAACCTTGCAAATATGTTGCACATTTTGACAAGAGTAACGTCCGTGTCATTCCATCAGATAGTTCACATGCACAAAACTTCACATCTCAAATTCATTTGACAAAAACGCAATGAACAGAAAATAAAAGCTCAAAAAAATTGATCAAAAACATTTAAATTAGAGGATTTCTTCCCTTTTTTGATACAAAAAGTCCAAGTTGAGAGCGTGTGCTTTGGGAATATAATGCTTATTTTTTTGGGCAGTGATGAAGATTTTTGTCTGCAATCTACTTCAAAATGTTTCACATAAAAAAATCTGAAAGCTTAACATATAAAAGGAAGACTTTACTAAGTATAACACCTACTTACAAAGGTGGCCAAGCTCCCACTATTCATCAGTACATTTACACAATTACACTTAATTTAATATATATACATCGACACAAACAAATGTTATCCAAAGACAACATTATTCACATCAACTGATCATCAACAAACAAACCCTTTAAGGACCCATATGAAGATTTCTTTTAAACCAAAAGATTTTCAACTAAATTCACAAACATACATTTTTTAGGTTGGCTTTGTATAAACCGCTGTCAAGTTTTGGCCGGTCTGAATGTAAAAACATTACAAGACTCAATTTTAGGTATCCACCTGTACACATATGGCTGTGCAAGGGGACATACAATAGTACACAACTGTACAATAGTGGTGTCAAACTCTACACACAAGGGGCCAAAATATTTTATCACGGCATCAAATTCCCCACATCCTCAATTTCTACCGTTATTAGAAGTCTCTGTACAATTGTGGACATTGATAATCACTGTTCCTGATCGTAAACACTGGAATCTTTATAAGTCAACATTCATCTTCCTTAATTTTAAGCCAATAATTATTATTATTATGGCCACATTAAATTCTTATTTGGTCCCCTGGCCTTGAGTTTGACACATTCGTACTATACTTGGATTTGTAAAAAAAACAAACAAGCAACAGTGTCTTTCACATCCAGGTCCTTAATGGGTAAAAAAAAGATTAGGAATCTTTGTATTTGTCAACATAGAATAGCTAGAAAGAGAAGATGAGCATTCGAAGACAGGCTTGAGGATATATGAACGTTATACAAATGGATATGAAATAGATTTAAAAAAAATTAAAAAGTGACTTTGCTGTACTTACCGGAAACACTTCTACGAGAAATGTTTACATCTGTGAAATCTTTAGCTGCTATTCAGGCTACCAAAGTGTCTTTGCTTTAGAATTATGCACTTTTTTCGCAACCGAAAAAACATGTGGGTTTCAAGCGCACCACTACACTTCGCATCTTGCATTCAACCCATCGGTGCCAACACGTGGTCCCTTGTACAATACACCGCACTGCGACTGGGGCCGGAAAACGCCACAGGCCACCCTGTTCCGCCGCCCCTTTTTATTCGGGGCGGGGAGGAGGCAAGCGTCCCAACAACCACCAGTGCAAAGGGCCCGTTGGACACTGAAAGGGTACCCTGCATAACAGGAAGCTATGGTGTGCAGTCAAAGTGCAACAAAGTAGTGGCAGGATAACAACCTGTTGGTAGCCATGAAATAGGAAGTCTGAGCCAGATCCTTGCTTGCTGGAAGAGAGAGAACACAGAGAAAATCATTAGTCTTCTGGGGCGACATTATTTACTTTCATTTCATCCAACATTGTCAGTACAATCCAACTTTAACATTTAAGGATTAGCAACATTTATTTTTAAAGGGTTCAACCATGCGATACTACACCGGGATCCCACGTTTTTTTTTGTAGGGGTTACTTTCTGAAACTCATCTGATGAAATCTTTTATGACCATTTAATTTTTCACTTGTTCAAGTAACAACATTTATTTTGACTTAAAAACTCAACATTGCAAATGAGCTGCCATCCCTCTCAACAACGTCCCCTAGGTGACACAATAGTTCCCGTAATGCTTTGCCGCCCAGCTAACCAATAATTTTGAAATAGCAAGTGTGGATTTTAAATACAGTATTGTCGCTAAATCATTGTCGTGACCAATCAGCAGTCACTGATGAGAGCGTGTAAAACGGCATCATGGGAGTTCACCGTTTAGTTGGCACCATAGTAAGGGGCTGCCATAATTAGCCTCTCCAACTTAGGGTCCGTTCAAGGCATGCTTTTCGAGCCGATCTTCAATTTGTAACCGAAGTTTTTTTGTCCTCGACTGCAGCTACAATATACAGTATAATTCTTGAAAGGGATAGAACCTAAATAAGGGTAAAAGAAATGTCATTTATTTTGCCAAATTACAAAAAGAAAATTGGACTTTGATATGGTCCATCCCCCACAATTATTTTTTAAAATAAACCCAAAAACACGTCAAAATAGTTTGTATCTGACAGACAGTGAAGGGATCTAGATTTCATCATACATTTTGAATCTCTTCTCATATCTTCATTAGACATCACTGTGAGCGGAAACCGTGTGGCTCAATCTTTATCGTCGCATCACACATTGCATCACACATGCATTAACAGTTTACAGAGTTCAGTCTTGGACTTGGGCCCTACAAGTGCTGGAGTTCACTACTGTAAAGAAACACGTGCGCGGTCATGTCGTAAATAAATTCAGGGAATTCAAGCCCCGTTCACAACCCCTATCTGATGCGGCACAGACAAGAGAGGTGGGTACAAAGAGCAAAGAAAGAAGCCTGTACCTCGCACTAGCTGGGAACATTTCACCACATCAGTGTGTGGGTGATCAATAGTTATTTCAAAGCCTGTAACAAAATACATGACAGGTGAGAACAACACAGATATCATTTTTGCAAAAACAATTAAATCATGTTTTATGTGCTTATTTCCAGTGAAAACCAGGCTGACATGAACTGTATTTTTTGTTCAGTGTCACACCAGGATTCACATTATTATTAATGTTTTCCATTTTTTAAAGTGCAGGTTAAATAAATTAAACTAAAATTACTTTCTTAACTTGAGACAATGTGCACAGGAATGAAAAAAAACATTAGTGACTGGAACCTTACCACAGTTTTAACCATAACCGTGCCATATTTTCCGTAACTTGAAAACAAAAATCATAAAAGGAGTATTCTGGAAGTGAATTTCAAGTCAAAGTTATAACATGCCGTCTTAAGCACGTTTCATTCCATATACAATCAAAAATAGTAGTGACGAATAAAAGGCACCGTTTTCTCTCGCTCTCTCAAGTCATCCACTCAGGCCGTCACTACTTACCCAGGGACTGCAGCACTATGGATTCAAGTATCACCAGCTCTTGAGCTTGCTGGAGGTATGCCTGAAGTTTGATAGACAGTCATTACATAACAATTGTAATGAGTCTAGCACCAACAAGTGACTTAGAAATGGCCAAAGCTTTACACACAGAGGGCTAGTGCGCAATTTATGTCAAGTGTTGGTAGTTTGAGCCGTTTGGAACAAACCAACAGCGGGTCGGAAGAGAAAATTTAAGGCACGCTACAGGGTGCATGGGTGCAAATTTAGACAACCACGACGAACCGGGTGAACAAACAAACAACATGTGACATGGTAGGTGACTTGTTCGAACACACTTACATTACTTTTAGTGTCTAGTGGAGATTCTTGGGGGTTCAGACAAGCATGTGCGACCTTGATCACATGCTCAAGTTTGCGCGGTTGCTCCTCCACTTTAGCAGCCAGGAACAGGGTGGTAGGAGATATTGTCTGCAACATTCAACAGATTAGAACAACTTCAAATAGTCTGTTTTTTTTAAATATAATACTCACATTTCGATGAAACTTGGTGAAAGAGTGGTGCATATAAAACCTATGCATGTAAACAATTGCTGTATTTATTGTCAGTTGGGAGCTGGAAAGGCCGTCAAGGATAACTGATGTCAATCATTCTTAAATGGATGCGTACAATTTTATGTGTCCGTTAGCAGCGTAAACAACAATATCACACGGTAACCACATGTGGTTTAACCAGACCTGCAGTTTTCACGTCATCTTCACATAACAGACCATTGCATTCAAGGTAACGACAGTTATCCTCTTTTTCAAGTGAAACACCATTAGACTCAGGGACTCATTCATTCCTCCTGCCAATTGGCTGTTTATTTCTGAGTTTGGGCGCAGGAATGGAGCGATGTTAATCTTTGTATGCTTTTTCTTTGATCTAAGTTCTTTAGATTGTATCATCTTGCACTTTTTTAATGCACTTTGTTCATGTTTTGTGGATCTATCGTCTGTGTTGCTGTGTGCTGGAAAAACAATTTCCCGAAGGAGACCTCGAGAGGGATCAATAAAGTTTATCCATATAGATTAAACATCCTTACCTATTGATCTTTAATCATATCTTACAATCAATGTCATGTCATTAGCCTGGACAGCTCAATTTGGTAGAGTATAGACGACACTGTATCGATAAAAGATATATTTGTTTTACTTGGACAATAGTACAAATAAATTGCTCTTTCTTCAGTATGGCGATGTTGTATAGTTGTCCCTGTATTTTGGTATGCACAGCATTTCCAGATTCTTGCCAATACAACCCCCTATCAATCTGGTGGTTTATACAACGCACTCAGAATAGTCACTTTGATTATTATCGAGACGGCATAGGGTTGCAGCTGCAGCGCTCTACAAGCTCCTCTATTTATTCAGTAAATGTATTTGTTCTGGTTACACGACTTGTTTACAGATAAAGTAATGGCTTCTGATACCGCATCGTGCATCCCATGATTGTTTGTTTTTTTAAAGCCACTGCAAGTTCATATTTCACAGAACGGATTTGCAAGAAGTCTTCTAGCAAAGACTGCTTAACTAAAGTTAGACAATACGTCCCCCTTTTGTTCAGTGTTGAGGTATTATTTATATTTTTGCACCTCTCGTTTTATTCTTTAGACAGTATATATATTGCAACATAATTGACACAAGAGTTTATTCTGAAGAATGTAGGTTAGATTTGTTATACTAGAAGAGATATTACGTAAAATCTATATCTAGATATATATAGCTCTTGTGTATCAAACTAATAATAATAGACCATATTATCGTTGAGATACAACTTTTTGCAGCTTATTTTGTTGTGAAATGCTATAGATAAATTAATATATTGTTTAGAAAACACAACTTTGTTCTCCAAGAGTTCTGGTTACGTGTTTTTTTTAAAGGAATACAGAATATTTAACCGGGTTAGACGCACGTGAAAAACACAATCCATGCAGAGAAGCGTTGCATGAGGTTCCGGTTACCTACGGGCCCGCTTACAGCTAGCTTAGCAGTTAGCATGCAACAATATGGCAATAACGTGTAAAATTCCACGTGTGCAGACACTAAAAATGTCAGAATTAACTTTCCAAAAGTTCAACATGTTGAATATAAAACCTAAAGCGAGTTAATTCTGACCAAAAGCACATATTTTCCTTCAGTATTCGACGGGCCTGTAAACGAGCGAGCGCCAAGGATACACATTGAGTCTTTGACCCATGTCCTGGATCAGGTTCGCCGCTTGCTGGCGGTAGGAAAGCTCCCGGTCCGGCTCGACTCCACAGCGGCGGGACGGGGTGCTCTCCAGCTGATCCCGGGTGAAAAACCATCTTGATGCAGATCCCCGGAGCGCCGCCATTGCTCTCCGACGATCATCGAGAAAGCGGCAGTGACGTCACGGATGTATTTTTGTTATTATTTATTAGCTCTAGCGACGGGTCGGTGGTAACGACAGCGCCATCTGGTGAGCGGGAGGTCCTTGTCGTTTTATTATCAGAAATAATTCAAGATTATTTACAATAAAAATTGTATTATACTTATACATTTTGTTTTATAAACTAGAATATTAAGGCTGCCTCCTCTCTTTTTACTTTTTCAAAAATGATGTCCACATTTAAATTCAAAATATTTATTTCATTATTAATCACAAACTGTTTCATAGAATGATTTAAAAAAATGCCAAGTTCACTCAAATTGATCCCTTTTAAGACCTAAAAAGTCTAAAGCATTTCCTGCCAGTAGTTTATCCTGTAACACAAACAAAGACAAAAAATAGTCAAAATTTAAAAAGAGAAAAAAATGAATAAAGATAATAATACCAGTCAACACGGTTGCAAGTGCGAGTCACGCAAAGGCCAAACTAGATTTACAAATGTGTTATTCAATATAAATGTGCAAAAATCTGGAATCACACGAATAAAAAAAAAGGCCAAAAACACAAACAAACTGTCTCTCTTTACACTCTTGACTTTTGTCACAGTAATGCTGCAGATACAGTTTGTGTGTTTAACAGGATCTGTCTGTGAATCTAGAATTTGTTGGGATTACACAGTCTCTCCAGCAGGTGGTGGAATCGCCCACGTCGTGTTTTTTAAAAGTTTTGCGGTTTCCTTGCGTGAGATTCTTGATTTATGCATATATATTTTTTTATTTTACATTTGTAAATAGTTTATCGTTTGTAAATCGAGTAATGCATTTTTAAATAGGAATACACATTTGCTAATAGATTTAAACATTTGTCAATCGGGTTACACATTTGTAAATTAAGTTATACTTTGGTAAAACGAGTAATCCACTTGTAAATTAGGTTACACATTTCTTAATCGAATAATGCATTTGTCAATTGGGTTATGTATTTGTTAACCAAACTATACATTTGCAAATAGAGTTACACATTTGCAAATCGGGTTACACATTTGTAAATAGAGTAACTCACTTGTAAATTGAGTAACACATTCGTTAATTGAGTAACACATTTGTTAATTGAGTAACACATTTGTAAATAGAGTTATGCATTTGTAAATCTGGTTATACATTTATAAATACATTTACACGTTGGTAAATTCCGTTTCAAGTTACGCATTTCTAAATCTAGTTAGACATTTGTAAATCGAGTAACTCATTTGTACATTGAGTTATGGATTGTTTAATCAAGTTACTAATTTTCTAATCAATTTAGGCATTTGTAAATCTAGTTTCACATGTGTAAATCGAGTAATGCATTTGTACATTGAGTTATGCATTTTTAAATCTATTTGCCCATTTGTAAATCGAGTAATGCATTTGTACACTGGGTTACGCATTTGTAAATCTAGTTGCACATTTTTAAATCAAGTTACGCAAATTGTAAATCTATTTGCACATTTGTAAATCGAGTAATGCATTCATACATTGGGTTACACATTTGTAAATCTATTTGCCCATTTGTAAATCGAGTAATGCATTTGTACACTGGGTTACGCATTTGTAAATCTAGTTGCACATTTTTAAATCAAGTTACGCAAATTGTAAATCTATTTGCACATTTGTAAATCGAATAATGCATTCATACATTGGGTTACACATTTGTAAATCTAGTTGCACATTTGTAAATCAAGTTACGCATTTGTAAATCTATTTGCACATTTGTAAATCGAGTAATGCATTCGTATATTGAGTTACGCATTTGTGAATCTATTTGCACATTTGTTAATCGAGTAATGCCTTTGTACATTGGGTTACGCATTTGTAAATCTAGTTGCACATTCATAAATCGAGTAACGCATTTGCGAATCACGTTACTATATTTGTAAATCAAGTTGCACCTTTATAAATGTGTGCATCGAGTTATGCATATGTGGATCGCGGTACAGATACATTTACACATTGTTAAAACCTTTCACATATTAGTGATATTTTTGACCCCATAATAACCCTGTACAATACCTTTAATGAGTCATCAAATTCCTTCATGGATTCAATCAGCGTTCCAGGCTGCAGCTCCCCCAGTGGGAAGGGGTAGTCCGTCCCCAACATCACATGGTCCTTGTAAGAGAAGTATTTTGAACGTTGGTGACTAATTCAACGAGTTAAAAAAAAAAAATCTCACTTTTCCAATGATGTCAACGAGCAGCTTGAGGGCGGCAGGATCGTGAACGAGCGAGTCAGTGTAGAAAGAGCCCAGGTATTTACGTGGGCTGGTCACGTTGTCTACAGCGCAGAGGTCAGGACGGACTTTGTGTCCGTGCTCTATTCGACCGACCGTGAATGGGAACGATCCGCCTGTCAAGAGAACAGTTCAGTTTGTGCTGCTGTGAAAACAAATGCACTCGAGTCCTGTGAGCCACGTTTAACTCATGATTCAGGCAACAATGTTATGTTCTATTTGAATTAATATTATCATACTATTTAGGTTTTTCATCAACAGTCATGGAACAAGTCCCATAATACACTGCAACAGCTTTTATAAAAGTTTTGAAATCCAAAAGTTTCTTTCATATTTATAACCCTGATTCATTTTCCTTTTTTTTTTATCTTTGCTTTTGATTAGGTTTTTTTTTCATACCTCCATGTGCAAAGCAGACTTTCAGTTTCGGAAACTTCTGAAAGATTCCCCCAAAGATCATGGAGCAAATGGCCATGGTGGTCTCTGACGGCATTCCTTCAAGGAGAAACACAATTGTATTGTGAATAACTTTTTGATGTATTTATTTATTTTATTGATATAGACTTTTTTCCTTCCTTTCCATCGATTTACAAATGTGCAATTAGTGTCGATTTACAAATGTGCAACTAGATTTACAAATATGTAACTTCATTTACAAATGCATAACTCAATGTACAAATGTGTTTCTCGATTTACAAATGCATAACTCAACGTACAAATGTGCAACAAGATTTACAAATGTGTAACTTCATTTACAAATGCATAACTCTATGTAAAAATGTGTTACTCGATTTACAAATGTGCAACCGTATTTACAAATGCGTAACTTTATTTACAAATGCATAACTCAATGTAAAAATGTGTAACTTGATTTACAAATGAGCAACTTATTTACAAATGAGTACCTTGATTTACAAACGGATAACTCAATGTACAATGTTATTCGATTAACGAATGTGTTACTCGATTTACAAATGCATAACTCAACGTACAAACGTGTTAATCGATTTACAAATTTGCAACTAGATTTACAAATGCGTAACTTGATTTACAAATGCATAACTCTATGTAAAAATGTGTTACTCGATTTACAAATGTGCAACCGTATTTACAAATGCGTAACTTTATTTACAAATGCATAACTCAATGTAAAAATGTGTAACTTGATTTACAAATGAGCAACTTTTTTACAAACGAGTACCTTGATTTACAAACGCATAACTCAATGTACAATGTTATTCGATTAACGAGTGAGTTACTCTATTTACAAATGTGTAAGCCAAGTTGCAAATGTGTAACTCTATTTATTTTCAGACGAGAAAATAAATATAAGAATCTTAGATCTGTATGTAGTTTGAAAAGAAAAAAATCCAATAATACAACTAAAAACACAAAACAATGTATTGGCACTAGTTTAAAAACACACTTAAAATTACATTAATTCTGATTATAGAATAGTATGAATAAAAAATAAAATATTAAGATTAAATAATATGTGACTCTCGCGTTAAAAGAAACTATATAAATATACATTTTAAAATAAATAAAAAATATATATACTGATCGTTTTGATTTAAAAAAAAATCAGAATTAATTAGTATTATTTTTGGACTGACCAACCAGCCACGGCAGCCAGTACTTGGCCATCCTCCCGTCCGTCTGCATGTCCCAGGGGTGGACGAATATGGAGCAGTCGAGCTCCTCGGCCGCCTGCGGGGGAAAAAAAACCCTGGATCATAAAACAAATCTTATTCTAAAGCAGCCACATGTCGCCTCGGCTCCACCGAGCCATTAATCACTGCACAAACGACTGGTCTCACGGCGTAGAAAGGCAGGAGCTCAGGTGCGTTCAGGTCCCAGTTGTTGACGTGCGAGCCGATCTGCACGCCGGGAAAGCCCAGTTCCTGAACGCATCGCCTCATTTCCAGCACGGCCAGGTCGGGGGCCTGCATGGGCAGCGTCCCCAGGCCCACGAACCTCTTCGGGTGGCTCTGGACCGTCTGGGCCAAATCGTTGTTCAAGAGGACGCAGAGATCCAGAGTGTCGTAAGGTTTAGCCTGAAATCACATCATTTCTTTTTTTTTTGCCAAATCTTCTAAATTTGATGACATAAAATGGATCAAAGTTGTTTTTACCCAGTAGCTGAACATGACGGGAACAGTGGAGAGGGCTTGAACCGTGACCCCTGCAACGACAGGGAGGTTATATCAGAGAAAAAGACAGTTTCACTTTGAATTTAACAGCTTAATTCAAAGTTAAGTTAAATTTAAGTGAAATTCTACCGTGTTCGTCCATGTCTCTGATGCGTGCGTTCGCGTCCCAGCAGTTTTCTTGAACGACCCGAAAAAGCTTTCCGTCCTTCATCATGTTTGCCTGCCCCTGTATTATTTATAATTGTAAATAAAACAGAACAGGAAGTAGATAAATGATGGGGGAAAAAAACCCTCAAATAAAATCTTTATTTTACATCTTTCTGGTTGAGAAAAAACGGATTTTAAGATGCTGTTGACCACCTTCAAAGCATCACCGTAATGGCGTGTTTTAGCCACAGGGAGGCAGCAGATCTCATGTTTTCAACTTCACATCTTAAAGCAACAATATGTAACATTCTAAAAAAAACATATTTTTCCTTCAAATTTTCTGTAATGATTTGTTTAATTTGGAATAATTACAATCTTTACCTCTTTTTTTTTTACCTTGATCCTCTCTACACAACTTTGTCCAAAAAGTCTAGCATTAGGCCAGAAACTTTGTTTTCATAAGTAAATTGAGATACTTTTGAAGTTACCAGGGAGATAAATACAAGAGACATTATCTTTTTTGTTAAAATAAAATACACATAAAAAATTGGCACTGGCTGATAACATGGCAATTATAATTCCCCGCCAATAGGGGGAGCCAGAAACAGTATTTTAAAAACTAAGAATTTCAGAGTTTTTTTTTTAATGCTTGAGAGAGGATGATAGTAAAACTGTATCAACCCACAAATACCTGCAACGCACCTGGCAGTGATCCTGGAGCTGGACAAAGCCGTCATAGCCGTACCTCTGAAACACACAACACATTCTGAATGTTTCCTTAGAGTCAAAATTTTAATTTTCCCTTTTTTTTCAAGGTGAATCGGACCTAAGACAGGTCATGACAAAGGTCATAATAAACCGTGACTGTTGCATGGTTTGATCAAGTCGAAAGAGAGGAAATAGAAAAGATAGATTGTTTAAATTTTCTTTTTAAAAATACTAAAAATCCTATTACGTTTTGTATAAAATAAACTAATGACAAAATATTCTTTCCTAAATATCACTTAATATAAACGAAATATTTACACAAAAGACCAAAAAAATAAATCAGAAACAAAGTTACTTAACCCTTGTGTTTTCTTAGGGTCAAGGTGACCCGAAGGCCCCAAAAAACCTTGGCCCAGAGATTATACAAGGACTAATAAGGTTGTATTTAGAGTTAATTGACTAATAAACACAAAAATAAAATTGTTAGCTAACTCCGGGCAGCAATTTGACCATGTCTTATAGGGCCATGGCACCAATGTAAGTAAGTAAGTAAGTAAGTAAGTAAGTAAGTAAGTAAGTAAGTAAGAAAGCAAGTAAGTAAGTAAGTAAGTAAGTAAGTAAGTTAGTAAGCAAGTAAGTAAGTAAGTAAGTAAGTAAGTAAGTAAGTTAGTAAGTAAGTAAGTAAGTAAGTAAGTAAGTAAGTAAGTTAGTAAGTAAGTAAGTAAGCAAGTAAGTAAGTGAGTAAGTAAGTAAGTAAGTAAGTAAGTAAGTAAGTAAGTAAGTAAGTAAGTAAGTAACATTTGTAGAGCGCTTTTCTAGACCAGGGTCACAAAGCACTTCAACATGTATCAACCCAGAAAAGTTTAAGGCTAATACATGTCTGTGTAACAATGTTCCTGACCAACACAAAAAGGATAAATCTCTGGCACTAGGCACTGAGTTACGCCAAGATAACTGATATTAAACTACTCCTTAACATGTGCAGTCAACCAGTCCCGGTCAGTTTTTAGCTTTCGACTTCAGTTTTCTGTTTTCGACAGGCCGTTTGACGACGAATCATTAGCTAAAAACAACTTGAACAGCAGCGTCCGAGCTAACAGGTGTCGTGTCGTACCTGCTTCAGATCCGGCCACTGTTTTGGCAAAATATGGTTATGGATGTCAATCTTCATTCTGGTGTGGATTAAATGTCCGGATTAGTCTGAAAAGAACTGAAAGTAAACACGGGTCCGTCAACCCACGCGGTGACCGACAGGTGAATGACTGGTGGACTTCTGTCAATCATTAGCTCGAGTGAAACAAGCAGGTCAGAGGAGGTGCGTTTGTTTTTTTATTTAATTTTATACATGCGAAAATACAGCCATAAAGTCCATATCTTTAATTTATTCATTTGTATTTGTAATAAAAATTGACTTTTGCTTCATAATTAATAATGATATTGGTATTGATAATAATAATAATAATAATAATAATAATAATAATAATAATAATAATAATAATAATAATAATAATAATAACGTATTAAACAATTTTGCTAACATATTTATTTAGGTTTAATCCATTATTGAGCCCCAAAATCATTGATACATCTTTGACATATTTATAGTAAGTAAGTAAGTAAGTAAGTAATTTTTATTTATATAGCGCTTTTCCAGACCAGGGTCACAAAGCGCTTAAACAATCAAAACAATATTCAATAAAATATATACTTTAAAGGTCAAGATAAAACTGATAACAACACAGGAGTTCCAGAAAATCAAGGAAAAGCCTGAACAAATAAAAACGTCTTAAGATGTTTCTTAAAGGAGTCAGTAGATCCATCAAGCAAATATTTTAATGAATTAAGTTACATTTACAGTAATAATTTTTTCCTTTAACTATAAAAATATATATTTGAATCTGGAGAATAATAATAAAGGGAGCAATGGTGAAATCTTTGCACTTTTCTTGCGACAGTGTATGCGTAACTGAGCACACAGGGCTGCGGTGACTGTAACAAGGAGACTTTTCATCTATATATAGGACAATGTATTTATAGTACATAAAAAAAAAACTGGAGTCTTTTATTGGAGGTCAAAGGTTAAACTTTATTGACACTGAAGAGGAAACAAGAGTCACAATGATTACAAACAAAGAAAGATTCATCCAAATACTCGACCATGTTGACGCCTCAGAGAGTCTCTGGCTGAACATCTGCTGGAGACACTTCCAACATCTGCACCTCCTCCACAGGTGCTGGGAGCTGATCTCTCCTCCTGCTCCTCCGGACCACAACAACAACAACAACAACAACAACAACAACAACAACAACAACACACATCATGAAGATCACGACACTGAGCATCACAGACCTCACTAGATGGTGATCAACCTCTGGCTCTCTGAACTTTACAAGGGTCTTAGATGTGAACACACAACGATAGTCTTTCATGATCACACACCAGAACTCTCCGCTGTGTTCCAGAGAGATGTTAGTGATCACCAGGCTCGTGTCTGAACGAAAGAATCGGTCTTCTTGTCCTTGATATACAGCTGATGTTCTTCCTTCAGTTCTGTTTGTCTTCATGAACCAGAGGATCAAACCAGGCTGTTTCCAGTCACATCCTAGAGTCACGTTCTCTCCTCCAGTGAAGAACACATCAGCAGGCGGGTCAGACTCAGGACACACATACAGGTAGTATTTATCATACTGACCACTGCAATCACAGAGGTATTCACCTGTGTGGTTCAAGGTCAGTGAAGGAAACATCAGAGTGTAGTTGTGACTCTTTTTATCTTTCATCAATGAATTAATCTTCCACACATGTGGTTTGTTTCCATTGAAGTCAGAGCAGTTCAGCTCCAGACTCTTTCCCACCCACCTGTGAATGTAATTTGGCTGAATATAAACGTTAAACTCTCCCAGTACTTCACATCTCTGATGGTTCTTCTCCAGACAGTAATAATAGAACCAACCAGAACGTACGCCAAACGTTACCAGAAGAGATGGTTTGTTCTTCACTTGCTGTAGTTTGTTCACTGAAGATGTTTCATCATCGATTAAAGCTAAATCATAATTTCTTGTTCTGCTGTTATATTGACGTAAAGCCCACTGGACACTCTGGTTTGGTCCCGCGCCGTCACAGTTCAGCTCCAGTGTCTGTCCAGCATAAGGGTTCAAGTACTGAGGTCTCATCTTTCGTCTGCCACAAACCAGGAGAGTGAAGTTCTTCTCGTGCGTCACGTGGTTCTGGGTCCAGCACTGTTCTTGGTACTGACCCGAGTCAGAAACGTTCAGAGGGTTTATTCTATGAGAACCTTCTCTCTGCAGACTGGAGTCATGAGGCTGTGAAGAGTTCCACAGAAGTTCCTTCTCCTCTCCGATCCATCTTGAGATCAAGCAGACGTCATCAGCTGTTTTGTTCAGGATGAAGCGATGAAAGTCTCCTTCTCTCCTGAGGATCTCAGCGAGGATGTTGTTGGAGAAGAACGTCACCAGCAGTAGGATCAGAGCAGCCATGTCTTCGTCTGTGAGTGAGAGTCGACTCTGCTGCTGCTTCATGATGTCAATCTCTTCACCATCAGCAGCTTCTCGCCTACGATCGGTGGAACCAGACGATTAACATCAAGAGGATGCTCTACGTCAACGGAAACTTTTGCGGACTCACATGGTTCACACTTTTTTAATGCAGTTCAGCTGAAAACATAAGTATTGCTTCATTCAATTTACTTGTCCACGTTTATCAGTTAATTTTGGCAAAACCTGGCACTTTTAAAAATATTAACATCACATTAACATAGTTCAAAGTGATATAATAGCATAAAAGTCCTGTTTTTTGACTTTTTTTAAAAAATGACAAGTTGTCTCCGAAACAAACCAAAGTGAATAAAGACGAGTGAGAAAATAAGATCAAATGTCAACTTGACAAAAGTGACTCACTATGAGCTGGTGTTTAGCTTAGCAATCTGTTCGCACCGAGCTAAAGTGGAGACTAGTGGAAACTACATGAACTATAGTTATACACGTCAACGTAGTTAAACACGTCGACGTAGTTATACACGTCAACGTAGTTAAACATGTCAACGTAGTTATACACGTCAACGTAGTAACACATGTCAACGTAGTTACACATGTCAACGTAGTTACACATGTCAACGTAGTTATACATGTCAACGTAGTTATACATGTCAACGTAGTTACACATGTCAACGTAGTTACACATGTCAACGTAGTTATACATGTCAACGTAGTTATACATGTCAACGTAGTTATACATGTCAAGGAAGTTATACATGTCAACGTGGTTATACATAACAATGTAGTTATACATGTCAACGTAGTTATACATGTCAACGTAGTTATACACGTCAACGTAGTTATACACGTCAACGTAGTTATACACGTCAACGTAGTTATACACGTCAACGAAGTTATACATGTCAACGTAGTTAAACATGTCAACGTAGTTATACACGTCAACGAAGTTATACACGTCAACGTGGTTATACACGTCAACAAAGTTATACATGTCGACGTGGTTATACATGTCAACGTAGTTATACATGTCAACGTAGTTATACATGTCAACGTAGTTATACACGTCAACGTAGTTATACACGTCAACGTACTTATACACGTCAACGTAGTTATACATGTCAACGTAGCAATACACGTCAACGTAGTTATACATGTCAATGTAGTTAGTAGTTATACATTTCAACGTAGTTATTCATGTCAACGTAGTAATACACGTCAATGTAGTTCTACATGTCAACGTAGTTACACGTGTCAACGTAGTTATACTGTAGGTGATTGTTTTTTTTCCAATTAGCCAAAGTAAATACAGCAATTTTTCATAAAAAATTAATAAAAATAAAATAAGAACAAGAACGAAGAGAAATAAAGAGAAAGAACAAGATAATACAATCTAAGTCTAAAGATAAAGATAAAAAACAGATAAAAAAAAAACAATGACAAAGGATACAAAGACTAACATTATACTTTCACTCCACTCCTGCCCCCAAACTCAGAATTGTACAATTTAATAACACAAGGAATGAATGAGTCCTTGAGTCTATTAGTGTTGCATCATGGTAGGAGCATTCGTGCACTCATTCTGCTTCTCTGCTCACTGATGACAGTGTTCAGAGGATGACTGTCATCATCCATGATGGACAGTAGTTTGTTCAATGGTCTCCTCTCAGCAACTGTCACCAGTGAGTCCAGCGTCAGTCAAGTTCTAGAGCAGGTTTCGAACCCGCGACTCCAAAAGACATGACGTCAATAACTCACTGAGCTAAACAGAGGTTGTGGGCGGGGCTTCAACAAAGTGTCTTCTGGTGAAGGATCAGACCTTCAGAGCGAACGATCGTTTCTGTTTCAATCCTTTGACATGAGAATCTACTGATGGATCGTGAGATGTAGTTTAACTTTAATGTTTGAACTCCAGACGTTAAAACAAAGTTGATTCTTTGTCATGAAAGTATCTAAACTGATGCAGCAGTGATGACGGCACCAGATCGTTTATGCGAGTATGGTCCAGTAACTCGATACTCGTTTGCTTTTGTCTGGTGGCTCTGTTATGATGAAATGAAAAGGCTTCGTATTTTTTCTATGTTGAATTTAAAATGCTTCAAAAAATGTTATATTTAATTTCAAACGCTTGAATTTAAAAGGCTACGAATTAAAAAATTATTGTATAATTGAAATGAAAATATAACAAATATTAAATAATTGAAATTAATTCAACCTTTCAATATTTGGAAAAAAATTAATTCAACAATATTATATTTACTTCCATAAATGATCATAAAAAATAAAATAAAAGTTTAAATATTTTAAAAGTTAAATTCAATACTCTGATGACACTTATTTACTTCCATAGTTTTGTCCATTAAAACACAAGATAAAACGTATACAACTCTTAAAAGGCAAATTAATTAAAAGAAAAAGTAACTTTAAATTTAAATATAAAAGATTAATTTGGGGGCTCATTAATGACATTACCCCAAATAATATATTTCATAAAAGTGCAGAAATAGACTTTTACTTGTGAAAAAATAATGTTATAATTGACTCTCTGTTACCAGTGAAGCTTCTGAGAACATGAACTCTGAGTCGAAGTTCAACTGTTGTCATCTCCACACTTGACAAGTCATGGTGCACCTTCTGAGTAAGACGAGCAGATGACAACTGGATGTTGGAATACACATCATCTGACCGAGGGAGTCGAGGAACTGTCTGTTCCTCTTAAAGACGCTCGAGTAAACCAGTCACGAGATAAAGGGCAGAAAATCTGTGGTCATGACTCAGACAAATGTATCGAGGCCATGAAGTCACATGAATGTAGTCACGGTTCCACGACGTGACGGAATCTTACACTTCTGCTTTATTTTTATCCATCCATCTATACATCTATACATCCATCCATCCATCCATCCATCCATCCATCCATCCATCCATCCATCCATCCATCCATCCATCCATCCATCCATCCATCCATCCATCCATCCATCCATCCATCCATCCATCCATCCATCTATACATCCATCCATCCATCCATCCATGCATCCATCCATCTATACATCCATCCATCCATCCATCCATCCATCCATCCATCCATCCATCCATCCATCCATCCATCCATCCATCCATCCATCCATCCATCTATACATCCATCCATCCATCCATCCATCTATACATCCATCCATGCATCCATCCATCCATCCATCCATCCATCCATCCATCCATCCATCCATCCATCCATCCATCCATCCATCCATCCATCCATCCATCCATCCATCCATCCATCCATCCATCCATCCATCCATCCATCCATCCATGCATCCATCCATCCATCCATCCATCCATCCATCCATCCATCCATCCATCCATCCATCCATCCATGCATCCATCCATCCATCCATCCATCCATCCATCCATCCATCCATCCATCCATCCATCCATCCATCCACCCATCCATCCATCCATCCATCCATCCATCCATCCATCCATCCATCCATCCATCCATCCATCCATCCATCCATCCATCCATCCATCCATCCATGCATCCATCCATCCATCCATCCATCCATCCATCCATCCATCCATCTATACATCCATCCATCCATCCATCCATCCATCCATCCATCCATCCATCCATCCATCCATCCATCCATCCATCCATCCATCCATCCATCCATCCATCCATCCATCCATCCATCCATCCATCCATCCATCCATCCATCCATCCATCCATCCATCCATCCATCCATCCATCCATCCATCCATCCATCCATCCATCCATCCATCCATCCATCCATCCATCCATTAAGCAACTAAACCCATCAAAACTCTTTGGTCGACATTATAGGAATTATTTTCCCCGGTTTGTGTCTCTTTAGTTAACATTACTACTCGATGAGGATCTATGAATACAGACCAAGAGTCGTACTATTGACATGCATTGAAAAGGGACCAGTTTAGTCAGCATTAAGTAGTAAGATTAGATCAAGCAGAGTTTCACTCATTTCCTGGTTTATTTTTGAGTAAACTTTAAAAAGCAAAAACAAATTTCAGACAGTACTAGTCATTCTAGTCAATAGTGAAGTAGAAATTGTTAACTATTATTTTTATGTCTGGCCCCAGTACTGGCCCATGTACTGTACAAGTAAAAGTCTATATCTGCTACTAAAATTGTTTTATTTTTTTGGGATTTGTAATTTGGTAAATTTTACATTAAATAATAAAAAGACGATTAATAATATTGATATCAATAATAATAACAACAAGTGCAATTCAATAACAATATTAACAACACCGATACTAAGTAAGTAAGTAAGTAATACTTGAGTGCTTTTCTAGACAAGGGTCACAAAGCGCTTAAACAATACCTAATAAAAGATATTAAAAAGTCAAGATAACACCGAGACAAACACACTATCCTACTAATAATACTAATACTAAAAAAGAAAAGAAAATTAGATTTGAATTAAACAGATATCATTTTTTTCTGCACTTTTATGCAATATATTTATTTGGGGTTTCACCATTAGTGAGCCCCCAAATTCATCTTTTATATTTAAATTTAATTTAAGTTACTTTTTCTTTTAACTAAATTGCCTTTAATTGTATAATAAAATAGTTTTTCATCTTCGGAAACATTTACCCTTTAGTTTGTGCTGACATATGACATACTCTGAAAAATATGGTGAAAATTCCCTCATATATCTGTGCAAAGTCTCAGTTATTGCAGCCCCGTGTGCACAGTTACGCATACACTGTCGTAGGAAAAGTAGAAAAAGACTACACAATTGCTCCGTTTAAAATTGTTGTCCAGATAAAATAATATATTTTAACAATTAAAGGAAAAAATAATGTGTGTGTATATCTTTTTAGATTTATAGTCATCAATATTTGGTACAAACTCAACAGGAATAGTTTTTGTGGGGTGTGTGTGGCGGTGGTGGTGTGGGGGGTGATCCCAAAACTTTCCACTGCCCTTCCCAGACCTCCTAAAGTTTACTCAAGCGAGTATTTCTCAGGAGAGGTTGATGCCAGTCGGATCAGAAAAAGGAGAGAGGGAAGGGGCGAGAGGCAGGAGAAGGAGGAGGATGCGGAGCTCAGTCAGACCTGGAGCTTCATCCCACTAACTTCTCCTCCAGTCAGATCCCACCATTCCTCCTCAAAACATTCTTTAAATTGATCCCCAGACGAGGAGAAGACAGCTGATGGAAGCGACTCTGATCTCCTCGCATCTTTAACCCCCTCCTCTCTTGCGCAACACCAGACGCTCCTATATACGGGCGTCTCTTCATGGCCGGTCCAGACCCTGTCCACTGACCACCTCCTCCTCCTCCTGCTCTGCCTCTCAACTTCTTTTTCTGCCATGACGGACCCGGACAGCCAGGAGACCACGGTGGTGGTGGATCCGTACACGGCCGCCCTCATGCGGAACGGCCAGTGCGCCCAGGACGGCGGCACCAACAACTACCATCACCCGGGGAAGAGCCCGAGTCAGCCCGAGGGTCTCCACAATGGCCACGAGATGAAGATGACGGAGAACGTGGAAGGAGAAGGTGACTCTCCATCTTTGACTAACAACTTACCTGTTTACATTTCTGCGGGTGAGGGGAGGGGGGGACCTATTTTATTTTTTTTCTACACGTGATTTATTTTTAGTCTTCTATGGGTTGAATTATTAATGTGAGTTCTACATCAGCGGGATTTATTATTACACAAGTTACCTGGTGTCTCGACAACCTACAGTAAAGGTCTGAGATGAAATCGTTTTATATATTTTTTTTAAATATTTACAAAATTATTTATGTTAGTAACAAACTTTACTCTTTTTATACAAAGTTTGAATTTCCTATTCTTACGTATTTTTATACTTTTTATACGTCCGAGTTCAATATATATTTATTTAGGATTAATGTATAGTGTAAATCAGGGGCCATGTATTTTATACCTAGACAGTTTTCGGGGGCTGAAAACTAACATTTTGACAAAGAAAAGAAGCTTAATATGAAATAAAATGTGCTTTTAAATATTTTTCAATATGATAACCAAGCTAATCAATAGTATATATTTTTATTTTATTTAAATAACTTAATGATTTCTATTAACTTAATTTATAAGACATTTAAAAAGCATTTTCAAATGCCTTTTTTAAGTCAAGGATTTAATTGCTAGGGCCACATTAATACAGTCAAAGGGCCACACGTGTCGATTTTGGGCAAGACAACTAAATATTTTAATCACTTAAAATCAGAATAAATAAAAAAAAAACTTTTTAATAATGAGATAAAACACTAAATCGATTTGCCTCACTTGATAACTTGTCTTGAAATGAACATCTTTAAACACATTTGTATGTTTTATTTATGTATTTTCTTTTCTAGAGCATCCCACATGTACAATATCGAGCATTTAAAGAAGATTCATTATGTCATGGAACCTTCGTTGCGCGGTAGCCACACACAACATGTGCGTTTGTTTTACAAAAACAGATAAATGGTCTTCCTGGTAACTTAAAACAATTCTCTACTTCAGTCATTTAAAAAACACTGAGGATTACTACTAATCCTACTACTACTTCTACTAGTAATTATAAAATAGCAGCAACAATAATAATAAAATAACAACAATAATAATGATGATATTTCTTACTAAATGTTACGTTTTGCTGGTCCAGTCTTTTTTCTCTCCATATGTTTCAATCAAAAACTAAATTATTTATATTTAGAAAAGTTTTTTTTCTTCTCTACCTTAGTCTATCTTGTCCTTCTTCCTACCTCCCTTTATCTATTTATATTTTTGCGTAGTTTAAAATCACTAAAATGTTCATCTATTACTATATTTAAAACTTAATACTCATGTTGCAATTCATCTCTCTTGATTTATTTTATGTTTTAATTCATTACCTGTTTTTGTCACGAGTATTCTGTGCCTGTGGTACCGACAATGTTTTGTAAAGAAAATAAACTCAAGATTGAAAGTAGTTCCTCTGAGCTCTGGCAGTAGATGATGCCGGCACATGTGTGACTCCATATGGATCATGTGAGCTCAGGCGTTTGCTGTTTCACTTCCTATATGTTGAGAGCAAAAGCTAGAAGGCAGCGCTGCTCTCGTCTTTGTCTGTTGTGAAACCAAAACACTCGCAGATCAGCATGATTTGTTTGATATGTACTGGCTCTGTGATTCTCTTCCTTTGTTTCAAAGCACGTCTAATCCATTCAGCCAACATGAGTCCTCGTGCTCGTTGAGTTCACTGAAAGTCTTCCAAAGACGATTCCTCCGTGAAATGGTTTATTCATACATGTGACGTAATGTGTGCCATAGATTGGTGGCATGATTTCAGGTTGTTTCTCTTTGATATGTATATTAAAGCATCCATGGATCTAAACTGATCCATGTTTGTGATTAGGTGCTATTGACTTGTAGTGTAGATACAGGTATAGAAACAGATATAGATATAGATATATATAGATATAGATATATATAGATGTACATATATAGATTTAGATGTAGATGTAGATACATAGATGTAGATATATAGATATATAGATATATAGATATATAGATATATAGATATATAGATGTAGATGTAGATATATAAATATAAAGATGTATATGTATAGACATATAGATATATAGAGATATAGATATATAGTTATATATAGTAGATGTTGATATATAGATATATAGATATAGGTGTAGATGCAGATATATAGATGTAGATATATAGATGTATAGATGTAGATATATATACAGTATATCTATATATCTACATCTACATCTACATCTATATACAGTATATATATATATATATATATATATATATAGATAGATAGATAGATAGATATATAGATCGATAGATAGATAGATAGATAGATAGATAGATAGATAGATAGATAGATAGATAGATAGATAGATAGATAGATAGATAGATAGATAGATAGATAGATAGATAGATAGATAGATAGATAGATAGATAGATAGATAGATAGATAGATAGATAGATAGATAGATAGATAGATAGATAGATAGATAGATAGATAGATAGATAGATAGATAGATAGATAGATAGATAGATAGATAGATAGATAGATAGATAGATAGATAGATAGATAGATAGATAGATAGATAGATAGATAGATAGATAGATAGATAGATAGATAGATAGATAGATAGATAGATAGATAGATAGATAGATAGATAGATAGATAGATAGATAGATAGATAGATAGATAGATAGATAGATAGATAGATAGATAGATAGATAGATAGATAGATAGATAGATAGATAGATAGATAGATAGATAGATAGATAGATAGATAGATAGATAGATAGATAGATAGAGATATATATAGATATACAGATATATAGATATATAGATATAAAGATATATAGATTTAGATGTAGATATAAAGATTTGTATGTAAATATATACTGTAGATATATAGATTCATATTTATATATATAGATGTAGATATATAGATTTAGATATAAATATGTACATATATAGATATAGATGTAGATATATAGATACAGTATATACTGTAGATGTAGATATATAGATTTAGATATAAATATGTAAATATATAGATGTAGATATATAGATATATACTGTTGATGTAGATATATAGATGTAGATGTACAGTGGATGTAGATGTAGATGTGGATATAGAACAAAACATCTGTGAACTATAAGACTAAAGCTTTTATGGAACGAAACGAGTCTCTACTTCAGGATACATGATGAATCCAACACTTAGGAAATAAAAAAATCTCTTGATGAAGATGGAGTTATTTAAGTTATTGTTTGGGTAGCAACAGTCCTATTTTAAACTAAATAAAAAAGAAGATGAAAAAATGGAAATAAGCTAATGATATACTTAAAAACATGGATCAACAATTAAAATATCACCTTTTCTCAGATGTTGTTAGGACTTTGAGATAAAGTTACATTATAATATAATGTAATATCTAAACTGTAGTTTTTGTGATTCAGTTTAAAAAACCTTAAAATAAAAATAAACATAGTGTGTTTTCAGCAGTGACGCCATGAAATTGATCAAAAATATAAAATTAAATAAATATTTCCTCTTTCACTCACTCATTTATTGAAGCAAACAAGTTATACAAAGTTCAATAAAATTGTCATATTTAAAAATAATGCATAATAATAAATATTTAATAATTAAAATTATGATGCCAGATTAGTTCAAAACAATGTCTAGAAAAGTTAAATATTCACTAAGTTTCACATTAATTTTGATAATTGTTTTGGTTTTTGACATTTGGGAAAATATAATTATTAAATAAAAATAATAAATAAGAAGTCCTTTTTAATGTTTTTTGAATAACACAATAATAATAAATAATAATAGAAGGCAAGAGATTATAAACAAGGTTTCAAATGTCAAGTATTAAAAGGAATTAATCAGATATACTGTTTCCAAAGCTCCTTAATGCCTCTAAAGGCCATTTAAATCTTAATCCTAACATGAAACAATTAAAATGCTTCAGACTGGTTCACTAAACTTTGCACATTATTTTAAAGTTGGTAAGTTGTTAGCTCGACCACTCTTGGATTTTTAACCAAGTTATTGATTATAAGAATGAATTTATATTAGAAAATAATCAATCAGAAAACACAAAGTTATTTATTTTTTAATTTTACCTTTTCTTTTGGTTCACAAGGTTCAGTTTTAGGCCCAATTTATTTCTTAAACTATGTTTTAGTATTTCCAAACTTCTTGGCATTCCCAGCAAACTTTTTTTTGTTGCTTTTTCCTCCCATAAAAACTGTTATTAAAAACAAACCCTGAGGTTTTTTAACAGTTGTGTGACAAATTCATTTTGGGCTGTGACTTTTGATGAATCCAAAAAGCGTCATAGAGTCAAATGACCTTTTCAAAACTAATCTAAAAATCGAAGAATGGAATGTCAAAATAAGCCGGAGGAAATAAAAAAAAAGACACCGGAGAGACCCGGGACTATTTTCCAGACGCTTGATTTTCAAACGTCGGCGTGTGATGAAGATTTCTTTTCACCAAAGTGTCGAGTCACGATGACAAATACGCTGTTGAGTAAGATCTTAAAAAGGGACGTTTGTGTCGTGATTTGAACAAAAAAAAAGTCAAGAAGAAATCCTGCAGTGCTGATTATGGTTGTGACTAATCGGAGACTCACTGGTGATTATTCTTTTTTGTAAGTGTGGGCCTCATTCATTCTGGTAATTGCACTTGTTAAATATTAAATGATCCGACCCGGACCCCTCCATCTTTCTTCTCTCAATTCCCAAACACAAAACTTGGACCAATACAAGGATGAATTATTTTGAAGGAAAGTCTGTGCGAGAGCGAGAAGTTCCCGGGGGCCAGATTTGTGTCTAGAATTCCAAGTGATACAGTTTAAAGGCGCGTTGGATGTTAAAGTTGAGGCTGATGAATGATGCATGACTCTGCAGAGGCAGGATCATGTTTCAGGACGGGTCGAGAGCCTTCAAACTCCTCCGAAGACAGGATGTTGTGTCGCCGACACCTGGGCGGCTCGGTCCAGACGCTTGGAGGTTTTCTTACGCAGTTTTACTGCGACTATATCTCCAAAGAACTACATAAAACTTGAGAAAATCAAAGTTGAATTGAAATGCTGACCAAGAAGAACTTTATAATATTAGTATTTTCTCACTGAAGAGAATTAAAGATCAGTTACATCAGTGGTAGGCAATTCAATTTCCTCAGGGGCCACATTTTATACAGTGTTTGTTATGAGGGGCCGTCGAACTCGTCTGGTAACTCAGCAAAACTTGGGGTGCAAGAATTAATAGGGAACATAAAACAAAAATATCATGGATTTTCCTGTCATTAGCTGTAGTAACGTTTATTTGGGTTGAGAATATTTTCCCAATGTATTTTTGAATCCCGTGCAAAAAATGTAACTGAACTAGTGGTGGAATAATGAACTAAAGAAGACGGCAAAGTATTGCTTTAATTTAACTTTTTTTTTAAGTGTCAAGAACAGTTTAATCTCATGACACTTAACAGTTAAAAAAAAAGATCCCAGCAGATCACAATGAGCCACAGTGTTGAGGAAAAACTTCCTTTTAACAGGCAGAAACCTTGAGCAGAACCGGACTCAGTGTCTTCTGTGACCAGATGGCTAAAGCTTAATATGCTGAAATTATTATTTTATATTACTACTTTATATTTACTTTTTATATCTTTTTATAACTTAAATTTCATAACAAAGGAATTTTTTTTCCTCCTGAAACATTAACTGTTTAGAGGCGATAAATGCTCACAAAAGCGAAGGACAAAAGTCCTTAAATAAAAACCCTATAGTAAGATTAAGGGAGTAGTAAAGAATCATACAAATAAATATAAAATAAATGGTTAGTTTCTACAGGATATTTGACCTCATGATGGCCACAAAAATACAGTTAAAGGGCCAGTTGACCATAACCCTTACCCTTACCCTTACCCTTACCCTTACCCTTACCCTAACCCTGACCCTGACCCTGACCCTGACCCTGACCCTGACCCTAAAACTAAAAGCCTGTCTTAGGTAACACTCAAGAAGAAATGATTGAACAATAAAAGGCTATAAGTGTGATTTTGTGTGCCAGGTCTCCTGGAGAGCAGCATGCGACTGAAGCCCCAGGAGGCTCAGAACTACAGGAAGAAGGCACTGTGGGTCTCCTGGCTCTCCATCGTGGTGACTCTCATCCTGGCAGTGGCAGCTTTCAGTAAGAAATCTTCTTCAACCTCCTGACACTTGTCTCCTGTTACTTTTCACCATGAATGTATCTGTCACTTTGATGAGGCAGTTTCGTTTCATCTGGTACTTTTCCTACGCTGTCGTTTTTGTTCAGAACGTACATGACATAAATACTTCTCAAAAGATGTTGTTTTGTCGGTTCCATATTAAATGTTTTCAAACAAATTCCATTTTACAAGCTGTAGAATAGGGTCGAAGGAGTAGCCGAACATTTTCCTGCTCATAAAATAAGTTCTTCATATAATAACCCTCTTATTATGTTATTTTTTGTGTTTCTTTTTTGTTGCCTCATTGTTTATTATTTAACGGCAGCTAATATGAACTCTCCTGACTTTGAATCACATTTTTTGTTAACTAGTTGTCCATTATTTAATTTGTATTAAATATTTTTAATTTGAATAAAATGGAATATGTTGGAAAATCCCTAGGGGGGGGTCGTCTGCCCCCCTTCTCGCCCCCCTAACCATTAGTAAAAGTAGCTAAAATTCTGAAAATCGACCTTTCTTAGCGTGTAATACATATGGTTGTATTGTGTAAAAAGTACCTAATCTGTCCTTTCAGTGCTGAAGTTTTCCATGCAAAAAAAAAAAAAAGTTATCCGTCATATTCTAAGAAAAGCTCTTCATAAACACTTTTTTATTGTGTTGTTTTAAAGTGTAATGGGAAAAAAATGGCACAAATGTGTTAAATCCTAGAAAAATGTTAGTCCGACACTTAATAAAGTAGATTATTTAAGACACTTTGGAACGTCAGATATGGTCTACAGACTGACCTGAGGTTTGGAAGCCGAGAAGTTGATAAATAAAAGTCAGATTTAGGTCAAAAACGTCTGCCTCTCAAGAACTACACAATTCATATTGTATTTTCCTAAAGGATCAAATATATAGATTACTAAATGCTTGAGAAATAATACACACTACTGGCTGGTTTTATGGGGGAAGGACAACTAGATCAGGGGAAGGGGGCAGTAATGGGGGGCAGAACAAAAGACCCCCATGAAAATTCAAATACATCCAATTTTGATTACATTTAAACCATATGTATTACACTCCAATATAGGGAGAATTACAGAATTCAGCTCCTTATGCCAATTTTTTTTTTTTTTTCAAATTCATTTTTTAACATACCGGGTTATCACCAGGTTTTTCTGCTAGTCTTATATATCGTGACTAGAACACGTCCACCTGTTGGTTCAGTAACAAACGGTAGAAATGGATTCGTCAGCCACGACCGTGGACTCTTTGTCAAATGACCGTCGTTAACATCTGTTAGTTCCGACTCTTTTGTGGAAGCGTTACGAAGCGATCGCACGTCTTTATGGCCATTCATGGCAACAAAGAGCTTTAAAGAACGTCCCCGGAGTCGCTCAAGGTGTAAGAATTCTTCACACGGAAGTAGCAGAAGTGGAGCAACACAACAATATACTTTCTGTTACTTATTTAATATCTTTGGCGTCACGAATTGAATGTTTGAGGCGCTGTGACAAAATGACTCGCTCACTTACATTATCGAACAACTGAAATAAGGCAACACTTGTTTCTTTCTATGTCGACAACAAGCTCTTTCTTTTGCTGTCACAGATTTGTTTCAAAGTTTCAATTTTAGAAGGTTTTCGTCTGGTCTTCTTGCCAAGTTGACGCGTCCCGCCGCTCATTTGCAATTCAACGCCATCTGTCGACTGCGCTATTGATCCGAACACCCACTTGTGTTCCTACAAACTTGGATTTTAACACCTCCATATACGTAGCCAAGATTGACATCCATAGCTAGTACTTCTGCCTACGTCTTTAGCATGACTTTGATATGACCTTCATCTTTCTGAAGTGGAGATTATGACCAAACATGAATTTTAATCTTGAGATAAACAAGATTATTTTGCATCTAAGGCTGGTTTATTTATGGAAAACTTAAGTATTGAGGTCTATGTGCTTCACTTTACTGGTTAGTACACAATAAATGTATTTTAATAAATACATAAAAACGTTAATATTGTAAGTATTTAATTTAATTTAATTTAATTTAATTTAATTTAATTTAATTTAATTTAATTTAATTTAATTTAATTTAATTTTTTGTTTTACTTTTACATGAAATCTAATATTTAACATTTAAAATAAAACATTTAAAGGTTCATTTTACTCTTTGACTACCGATGGGTTGACGAGGCATCTCTGTTAAATACTGCAACCTCATTTCAAGAGCGCCACCAACTGGGCTTTTTAAGATAACTACACGGTATCGTGAAGCCTCTACTTTCTGCCTCCCCTTGTCGTCTCTTCTCGAAACAATTTTGTGTTTTTTTTTTCGTCATAACTGATCAATAGAGTTTCTCATATAGTTGTTGAGGACTGCGTTAAGATGGACAGTTGCCATAGCGACGCAGGGAGAAGATGAGAGGCTGATGGAGTTGCAGGACAGATGAAGAGCTTCGACGGCATCAGGGGAGAGAAGGGGATGAGAGTGGACAGGTAGCAGAAGGGATGCAGTGTATTGTAGAACGCCATCATCCTCCTTCTGTCGCAGCTACTTCCTCTCTCACCTACTTTTACTTTCCGTCTCGTCAGCTGGTTTTCCCTCTGTTTGTCCTTTCAGGTGACTTTGGGATGTGTGGGTCCATTTTTTATTAAGAACTCAAGAGACGAACCTTCGGTCATCATAGCGACACATGGCAGCGATATAGTTTAAAGTTTAGTGTAAGACAATATATTAGAGACTTTTTGATACCACAAATGATAAAATCACGTTTTGCTGAAGACAAATAATACATATAATACACAACATATGAAAACACAATATATGAAGCAAAAAATACACATAAAAATAAGATGAACTACCTGAAAATACCTAAAAAAACTTTTTTTAAATTTTTGATCAGAAGTATTGTGTTGTTTTGATTTGATGATAGTATAGTCATTTAGTAATAATACATATAGCATAAAACAAAGATTTTTTTTGAAAAAAACATAATTTTATATGCTGAGAAAAACAAGTTTTGTGAAGTTGAAAATAATAAGGTAATTAAGATATTACTTCTTTTTAGAAACATGATAGCATCAACACATATAGTGGTCAACACGCACACACAGATACACACACACACACACTCATAAATAAACATATAACTGTAAAATATAGGAACACAAGGGCAACAACACATATCAAGGTCAACACACATTTATGCAGAAATGAATTCATCTCTAAACACGTAAGCAAAAACACACTTGGTGGTCAACACACACACACACACATGCTGTAATAAATAACACATAAGGAACGACACAACTGGTCGTCAAAACACAAGCACGCAGAAGTAACTATATTTAAAACACAAAAGCAACAACACAACACACATAGTGGTCAACACACATTTGAGTAAAAATAACTTTATCTAAAAAACAAACTAATATTTCACTATATTTACAACACAAAAGCAGTAACGCAACACACATCCCGGTCAACACACACTTATGCAGAAGTAACTAGATCCAAGCACAAAATAAATAAATAATATTTAGTGGAGATGTTAGCATGCTGCGGAAACTGCTGACTATTTATGAAATAAAAGCTGCAGTAACACAGTTTCTCAGTTCACTGTGTAACACTTAGAGGTCCAAACACTGTGTTCTGCCTCCTCTCTGTCTGGAATAAGTTGTGTATCTTCACAATTCTTCATGTCCAGAAAAATTTAACGGGGATTAGCAACTAGCGTTGTCACTCAGAATAGTATTATTATTGATAAGAAATCATGCCTTTGATACTTTTCTGTATTTATTAAAATGTAATTAATATTAATTCTTAAATTTTAGTTTTACATACCATCCCGTAACACATTCTAGAGTTTTAAAGTGAATAAAAAACTTGCTAGCTTAGCTGGTTAACAAGAATGCTAGCTGCAGCCTGAGCGGGAAAATGAGAGTTACATTACTATCTTTTAGTACTTTTTATCTTTTATTTTCTAAAGATTATAATGTACATTCTGTAAATTTCCATTTTATTGACATACTTATGATCGAAAAAACCAAAACAACTTCTGCTTAAGAACATTTTTATCGTGTCTTTTTTTTGTTTCTAAAGCTAAGTCCAGGCTAAGACTACGAGCTAAGAATTTAAACACATTTTTTGTTGTTATTCAATCAGAGATTCCAACAACATCTATTTTAAATTCTCTACCTTTATCGACTCTATGTTGATGATTTCAAACGTACCCGTAAATGTGATGACAAACAAGGAAATACTTACATACAACGCACAATGTGAGCTTGTGACTTTTCGAGTAAATCTGATTTATTGCACGGTACCAAAGAACAATTGCAGGTTTTCCTTCGTGTTTTAAAGTCGTACTGTCGCCGTATCGATTCACAACAGTCAGCTTTTTCTTTTTTTTTTTTTACTCCTGACATAGTTTAAATTCCTCAATGCTCAGCACGCATTAAGTAGCAACAGATGACACATAAAGCTGCATCACAATGAGGACACAGTTGCTGGAATGTTCAGGGGTTAATAGGTCGACTGGTATCTGCATTGTGTGGCCAATATGCGGGTCTGGACACCACCGGCACGTCCTGAAACTGTACCCAACACGGGTCCACTTGCGGGGCAATTATAGAATCAGAACAAATTGGTCTGTGCGAGAGTTAGTATAACATTGAGATGTATTGTTGACGAGAACAGGCTTCTTTGCTGCATTTGTTCTTGTTTAAAAGCTGCTTTTTTTTGGTCGCTGTGTATCGAGCGTCTTTATTGCAGGGTGTTCGCCGAGACCCTTGACTCAGCTGTAATCGCGACTCGGGGTGTAAATCACATGGTTAAGCTAATTTCTGCCTGTCGCGACTGTCACGCCACACGTTTCCTCCGCTAATCACACTCTGTGAAGCTTTTTTTTTTTTTTTATGCTCCATTTTTAAACACCAGATGCTTCAACACAGACGCATAAAAAGACAAACCACAGAGGGAAATAAACATGTGAACAATTCAGATGGACAAAAATATATCCTCAAAACTTTGCAGTATCTCAGATCCTGTCTTTTTGCTTTTTATTATTTTTAAAGTATTGTGTTGTTCAAGTTGATGATATATCTATGTATTTAACCATAATAATAAAACATGCTACAATCATAAGTATCTCGACACAAGCATTAATACGTATGTATCTAAAAATGGAATAAAAAAATGCAAAAGGAAAGTAAAAAATTCTCTAAATTATGGTTTATTGTTTTAAACGTTACAAGCAATGTTGTTGTAGAAACTACACACACAAATCTAGTAATACAATCTTGAAACACAATAGCAAAGACACATGATGGTCAACACACAAGCATGTAAAAGTAACTTTATCTAAAACACAAAAAGCAACAACACACGATGGTCAACACACAAGATTATTATTATTATTATTATTATTAAGTATGTAAAAGTTACTATATCTAGAACACAAAAGCAACAACACAACACACATAGTGGTCAACACACATTTGAGTAAAAATAACTTTATCTAAAACACAAAAGCAAAAGAACACGATGGTCAACACACAAGCTTGCAGAAGTAACAATATCTAAAACAAAAAATCAGCAACACAACACACATACCGGTCAACACTCACTTGTGTAGCATAACAGTTTAACCGTACATTTTACCTCCTGGTGCATTTGTTGTTTCAGGAGAAATGTCAAAATTATAAATCACTGTCTCGTTGTTTTTCCCCTTAACCCGACAAGTCGTTTTTCTTTCTTTTTCGCTGAGTCGTTTGTTTTTTACTGCAAAGGCAAATTAATCTTATTAAAATGGTAAAGGTAGGAAGGTGCAAGAAAATGATTCTATTATTCTCGTCTGCTTCCATAAACGATCTTAAACGTGACATTCCAAGAACTATTCAAACACCTTTGGATGCGTGATTTATTGTAGTGTTTGTTCTCTCGTCGGTGACACCATGTGGTCACTCATGGTTTGCTGCACAGCTTCAAACATGTGACGTGTAAACTCTAGACAGACTCATTTAACGCACCACGCAACGGTTAATGTCGGCATTATTTTCATGGGCCGACCTTCTCATAAAAGCAGCAGAAATAAAAAATTGCAGGACTGGCAGAAAAACGCCGACTCAGCGGGAGCTCTGGACTGGTTTCCGTATAAAGTTTTTATTTATTCATTTTCAATATTTTAACAGGTTTTATTTTTTTGAGTAAACTCGTAAATAGTTGTGCTAGTTAAGGAAGTAAGAAGTTAAGTAATAGTTATTTGTAAAGTGCCTTTCTAGACCACGGTCACAAACACTTAAAAATACATCCAAATTTAAAAACTCTTAAAAGATCAAGACTAAGACAAACACAGGAGTCTAAGAAAATCTAAGGAAATCCTCAAATAAAAACATCTTAAGATGTTTCTTGAAGGAGTCAGTAGATCATCAAACACAGAGATGGTTCCAAAGCTTAGGATCAACAGTCTGGAAGGATTTCTCTCCTCTGGTCCGGAAGTTCAGGAACCATCAGTAGATTCTGATCCACAGACCTCAGAGCCTGAGCTGGGGTGTAAGTCTGGATCAGATCACTGATGGAAGGTCTGACCATGAATAGATCTGAAAGTAAGAACCAGAATTTTTAAATGATCCTGAAAGAAACTGGCAGTCAGTGAAGAGTTTTAAGGATCGGAGAAATGTGAGTTCTTCTACTAGAGCGGCTCAGAATTCTCGGTGCAAAGTTTTGTATGAACTGCAGGCGAGACAGATCCTTCTTGTTTAGACACCAAAATAAACTGTTACAATAGTCTAAACGAGAAGACACAGACGCATGGATTATAAACACAAGATCGTGTTGTTACATCATTTTCCTGAAATTTTTGTTGAAGGAAACAATTTTTGGTCAGTTGGCATCATTCTATGGAAAATAGTTCATGCTACTACAATGCACCATAATACTTTTAATGTCTACAAAATATTTAAGATTCAAATCTCAATTTGGGGAAATATGTGATTAAATGCTATTTCTTTAAATATAAATTCAACCCTTTAATTATGGGAAAATCCACTGTTTTATTGGCATATCGGCCTGATTTAAACGTATAAATACAAGAAACTTAAATAGCACAGAATTCACGGAAACTTCCAGGAACACTGTCTTCCACGATAACGAAGAGTTTCATCAGAAGTAGAACTCTTGGATATGCTCTTTAAAAGAAGGACTCCATGTACATCCGCCGGCGATCACAGGTCTGAGAGAGACAATTACATTTCACGCGCTGATTGTCTCGCCGTGGTTAGCAGGTGAACCCCCCAGAGCAGCTCTCGGATCAATGGAGAAGTGTTGCTGGTAATGGAGTCATTACCGAGAGGCCCCGAGATCCGTCTCGCCGCCATCGGCTTCCTGGGAAACAAATGACATGTTAGCGACTTTGGCCTGAAGAGAAAGACGTGGTGTGAAAGTTTCATTTGCAACTTAATGATCAACGGATGACGGACAGAGAGAGTCTTCTGACACGATTCAGGAACGTTTTCAGACACTTGTCCGTCATGTGGTCTTCATGTGTCACACAGGCCAAATTCTTCAATGGTTTTTGCACCACAGACCACGGTTTGGTTAGATTAGTAAGTAAGTAAGTAAGTAATATTTATTTATATAGCGCTTTTTGAGACCAGGGTAACAAAGCGCTTAGACAATCAAAACAATACTCAAAAAAGTATATACTTTAAAGATCAAGATAATACTGAGATCAACACATGAGTTCTAGAAATTCAAGGAAAAGCCTGAACAAATAGAAACGTCTTAAGGTGTTTCTTAAAGGAGTCAGTAGATCCATCAAGCGCAAAGAGAGAGGAAGATCGTTCCAAAGCTTAGGAGCAACAGCCTGAAAAGATTTCTCTCCTCTGGTCCTGAGCCGTGTGCGTGGAACCATAAGTAGATTCTGATCCACAGACCTCAGAGCCCGAGCTGGGGTGTAAGCCTGGATCAGATCAGTGATGTAAGGAGGAGCCTGACCATGAATAGATCTGAAAGTAAGAACCAGAATTTTAAAGTTGATCCTGAAAGAAACTGGAAGCCAGTGAAGAGTTTTAAGGACCGGAGAAATGTGAGTTCTTCTACTAGAGCGGCTCAGAATTCTCGCTGCAGAGTTCTGAATCAACTGCAGACGAGACAGATCCTTCTTGTTAAGACATGAAAGCAAACTGTTACAATAGTCCAGACGAGAAGAAACAAATGCATGGATTACAAGCTCCAGATCATGTTCCGACAACATTTTCCTAAGTTTAGAGATTTTTCTCAGTTGAAGGAAACAGTTTCTGGTCAGTTTTCTGCAGTGTCGAACAAGAGACATGTCTTTATCAAATACAACACCCAGGTTTCTAAGGCTCAGTTTGACAGACTGACCTAAGTCACCCAAGTACTGACTCAACCCTGGAATCTTATCATCAGGAGCAATCACCAGAGTTTCAGTTTTAAAGATTAGATGGACTTTATCAATCCCTCCTTCAGGAAATTGGGTTTCTGATTTCTCGGAGTAAACCCACGAAACACAGGGAGAACGGAGAACACCAAAAGGAAAGGTCATTCCCTCTGGACAGGGAAGCAAACCGGCAACCTTCTTGATGTGAGGCGATTGCGCTAACCATTGTTGTCGTAGAAAGTACACACACAAATCTAGTAATACGTTCTTGAAACACAATAGCAAAAACCCACAATGGTCAACACACAAGCATATAAAAGTAACTATATCTAAAACACAAAAAGCAACAACACACGATGGTCAACACTCAAGCATGTAAAAGTAACTATAGCTAGAACACAAAAGCAACTTCACAACACACATAGTGGTCAACACAAATTTGAGTAAAAATAACGTTTATCTAAAACACAAAACCAACCACACACGATGGTCAACACACTGGCATGCAGAAAAACTAGATCCAAGCACAAAAGCAACAACACAACACACATAATGGTCAACTAACATTTGTGCAAAAAATAACTTGATTTAAAACACAAAAGTCACTATGTGCCTAGAGACAGTTTCGTAGAGATAAAATTTGCTAGATTTTTTGGTTCTTGTTTTTGCCCTTCTTCTTGTTCTTGTTCTTGTTTTTGTCCTTGTTCCTATTCTTTGTCTTGATCTTGTTCTTCTTATTCTTGTTCTTGTTCTTCTTGTTCTTATTGATGTTCTTGTTATTATTGTTCTTGTTCTTGTTCTTTTTCTTGTTCTCATCCTTGTTCTAGTTTTTGTTCTCCTCCTTGTTCTTTTTGTTCCTGTTCTTTTTCCTGTTCCTGTTCCTGTTACTGTTCTTGTTCTTGTTCTTGTTCTCCTCCTTGTTCTTCTTATTCTTGTTCTTGTTTTTTTTCTCCTTCTTGTTCTTCTTGTACTTGATTTTGTTCTCCTCCTTGTTCTTTTTGTTCCTGTTCTTTTTCCTGTTCCCGTTCCTGTTCTTGTTCTTGTTCTTGTTCTCCTCCTTGTTCTTCTTATTCTTGTTCTTGTTTTTTTCTCCTTCTTGTTCTTCTTGTACTTGATTTTGTTCTCCTCCTTGTTCTTGTTCTTGATTTTGTTCTTCTTGTTCTTCTTGTTCTTGTTTATGCCCTTCTTCTTATTCTTGTTCTTTGTCTTGTTCTTCTTGGTCTTCTCCTTGTTCTTCTTCATGATTTTGTCCTTCATTGTGTGTCATTGGTGTGACTGGGAAGATATGCTTGTCCAAAATGCAAACACAAACTTACGTCTATATATCTATCCTTTATGGTTGTGTATTTTCTCTTGCCTTCGTGCCCTGTCTGCAGATCTAAAGTGAACAGTCAGCGACATCTCAAGGTCAGAGGAGACAAAAAAAACAAACAAAACGCTCATGGCTGGTGGGATCAGTTTGATCTCAGCATGTTTGTTGAGCTCAGCTGAGAATAAGACGCCTGCAAGAACATAGTCTTCATACATAGAAGCAGAATAATCATGTACTAGTCCTCCTGGAAATGCACAGCATTGTCGCACTTATTAACCAGCCAAGAATAGCATTAAAGAGATCCTACTTTCAAAAAAGAATTTCCCTTCCGACTGAAACTGCCGGAGGCCTTGAATCACAGCGTAAATAGATTCAGCAAAGAGTAAAGAGTCGGGGGATAATTTGACGTGTTGGTTTGTGCTCTGCTGGGAGTGGAATTAGAGCATCAATATCAACGTGATAAAACCAACTAGTACCTTCATTTATCGACTATTAATGATGTTTTCTGACCCGAGACGTTATTAAGAAAGTGCAGGGTTCTCAAAAACTGCTTCAGTGTTTCATCTTAAAGACCCTCGACCATATTGCAGCAACATTTTCGATTAGTTAGAGCCTCAAAGGAGCTACTTTAACCAGAATTTGTTAGGACTAAATGACACCCTCAAAACTTCACAACAAGCCATCTTATCTCAATGATGCTACAGAAAAAGATCTACGTCTTCAGCCTCATTTCATTTCAATATAGATTACAGTATCATCTGCAAACATCATGGACGGTCGAGATTTCTCCTTAACTTCCTAGTTATAGTTTGGAGAATCCGGGACTGTAGAGCCCTTTTTATACTGAAGAATAATCACCGTAGAGACAATAGTTGGTCTCGGTATCTGGTCCCGGTGCAGAAAACCAGGGATACATTGATACCAGCGAGTAACAATAACCAACCCAGGCAAAGTGTGGCCCTTGTTCTGTTCTTTTTTTTAGAGTTATAGACAAAATAGTTTGTTCATTTTGATGTAGCTACTGAAGCTCAGTTGTCTTCGTCATCATCTCCGTGCAAAAAGACACTTAAAAACATCCAAATACTTCCACACATCTCGTCTGTAACGTCCATCTTGTAATTCTAAAAAGGAACAGGTTACTGTGAAAATAATCCCAATCCTTAGTCGACATGAGGGTGAGTAGAAAATAAGTGTAGTTTGAATTTTGGGTGAACTATCCCTTTTAATCTTACTTAAGTCTTTCGGTAATTATTTTCATCCAAAAATCTAAATACCTCCATACTGTCCACACCGGGAGCTCGCACAAGTGTTTCCCGCCAGTGTAGCATGTTAGCATTTTTAGCTTCTGCTACAAACAATATTGAAATATTGACTTTTTCCAAACATTTTTTTTCTTGTCGAGGCATTGACATAAGGGTGAGTAGAAAATGAGTGAACTATCACTTTAAGTGAACATGTAAAATATCTTTAAAAAAAAACATTTTTAAAAAATAAAATAATCATTCAGCATATATATATATTTCTTGGACTTGTTTATTGTCAATTCTCATCATAGATGACATATCCATAATATGTAGTATACATACAACAAGTTACTCCTATTCAAGTCACCCATCAGTTAGATATAAGAAGAACAGTAATACAAAGGCAAATCAAACGAAAGAAAAATAAATAAAAGAATACGAAAAAAAAAATAAAAAAATAAAAACAAAACAAAAAAAACCACATTCAGCATATTTAGCTTCATCCAATTACTTCAGTTTATACTTTTCCCTCCTTTATTTTTGCTTGGTGGCCCCTCATTACACCCACTGTATAAAATGTGGCACCTGAGGACACCTCATTGCCACTGATGTACTGTAGGTAAATACAATTTATATGTTTAAAATCCAACAAAGCAAAATGTTGCCACACCGGCACCCTACATTGGATGTGTCATATCTCGGGTGTCTGGAGGACCATCTCGTCTGTAGCCGACTGACCAACCAGCGTTGTTTAAGACTGAGATGACGGATCAGGAAGTGTAGGATGAATAAGGCGTGAGGTGGTAGAAGAAGTAGATCGATATCTTAGCATAGCCGGCATTTCTTAGGAGCTTGAGTAACACCACAATCGAAATAAGTCGAGTTTAAATAAGATTAAATGTAATCCTACTTTCACCTCAAATACCTCTCTAGGTCCTGGCTCACCGTCCTCATCCACTGCTGCGCGACCCTCACACACTTCTCCCCTTGAACTTTAAACTCGACATGAAGAATTTTGAAAAGCTTCTAATTGTCACGCCAAATTTGAGGCTCTATCATGTGGCCATTTCATCTGAAAACATCTGCCATTTTTCATGGTTTATGTGCAATAGGTCACTGACAAAAAGTCTGTGAACGAGAACAAAAGTGATCAATTATTCATTGATAAGTGTCTGCGTCTTCAATAGGTTATTCCAGTTCATGTTTGAAATCCTGATGGTAATCTTGTCGTGTGATCACTGCAGGGAATAGGAAAAAAAAAAGAAAAATAGGTTAAAAAAGTTTTTTTTATTTTACAACGGATTTCACAACAAAAGTTATATGTTGAATACTGTGATCAACTGTAGGTTACAAGGTTGGCAAACTATTATTTTTTTAAACAAGTTTTGCTGTCTTTTAGAGTCACCGAACAGACATCTAAGTTAGTGAGTGTGTACTACTAAAGGTTATAGAGAAGCACGCAAAGGAAAAAGCAAAAAAAGGATTTCGGAAGAAGTTTTTTTTATAGATCAAAAACGAGTAAAAGGGACAGCATAGATACATAGGTTAGCCTTAGGTATAAAGGATCAACCCAAAAAAGGTTGATTCTTTTATATACTTTTCTTGACTTTAAATCCTTCATGCTGTTCGCCTGTAACGTCCCTCTTGTATTGAAGCCTCAACATGAGAAATTGAAAAAAAACTTCAATAAGTCTATATTTTAAGCTTGTTTGTAGCAGAAGTGAAAATGCTAACATGCAGACAGGAAACACAGAGCTCCTAGTGTAAACAGTAGACTTTGTTTAGATTTTGGGGTAAACTATCACTTTAACTTCTAAACTGTAACTTGAGTTACTTCAAAGACGCTATAATATATTATATAAAAAAAAAATACCGCCCTTCATTAACTTCATAAGATGCTTTCCAGAAGACAACGTGAAAACTAGACAACTCAAACATACAAAACCTCCTCACCCCCCAAAAAAAACAAAAAGTAACTATAAACAGTAAAGTTAAAAAACATTGATGAGATTAAAAAATGAATAAAGACCTAATTATAATTGTAATAAATGAATATAATAATTTGACACTCAAACATTGATGGCATTAAAAAAATGTTCCTGTTCTGTCTGAACCGTCAGTTTAAAAGGCCAGATCTACTCCTGCTTGTATATTTCTAATAACAATATTTTGATGGAACTTCCCAATTCCTTACAAACACGAGTTGTGTAACAAATCAATGTCACACATTTGTATTAATTGCTATGAAAAACTGTTTGCAATCTCTCTCGGCTTCCGCTCTTATCAATTCATTTTCTCCGTCCCTCTGCCGATCGATACTTCTGCCGAAATAGCTGAACCCCTGAGGCCGACCCCGAAAATAACGCTGACTCGAGTAGCGTCTGAAGATGAGGAAGAAGCTCATAGGGGAAGTTTTGAGATCTGACAAAAAGGGTGGACGTTTTTTTCAATATAAGTGGACAGGAAGAAGAAAGCGAGGGATGATTAGGGGGTGAACAGGATGTGTCGTCGATCAAGGTTTCTTGAGCAGTGAACTCAGAAGAGCTGCTGCAGAACCTTGCAGTGAAGCCTGAATTATTAAAGACAATATCTTACAGCCGGGCAAATCGCTGCAGCCATGTCGGAAGTAGCTGCCGACACGTGGCCCTGGATGAAGTCAGACTTTTAGAGACAAGTGTGTGTGTGTGTGTGTGTGTGTGTGTGTGCGTGCGTGCGTGCGTGTGTGTGTGTGTGTGTGTGTGTGTGTGTGTGTGTGTGTGTGTGTGTGTGTGTGTGTGTGTGTGTGTGTGTGTGTGTGTGTGTGTGTGTGTGAGAAAGACAATAAAAACACAACTATTTTAAGAAACCGCTAATTAATGAGGAAGTATAATCTTGAAGGGTTGCTGTTAAAAGAGAGAAACCATTCATTTGAACACAAAAGCAACATCTGCACTAGTCACATGACACTTTCTTCTTCTCACGTTCACAGAATCCCTAAAAGATTCAATGCTTTTAAATGTACTCTTAACTCAATTTAAAGTACATTTAACTTCATTTTTATTGATTAAGAATGTAAACTGTATAAAAGGTGATTTTGAAAAATTCAACAAACAAACAACCTTTAACCCTAGATTTAATGTTTTGATCCAAATAAAAAAACCCTAACCCTAAATAAAGCTGTAGATTTTCTGGTGAAACTAAAAGATTAAACCCTTTATAAAGTCTTATACATCTCCACTTTAATATAAAATCATTATTATTATTCCATCTGAATATTGCTTATATTAACGAAGTTATCAGTTAAAGATACATGTACTTGTTTTCATATAGTAACAATCTTAAATTAAAGGATAAATAAGATACAAAATAACTTAAAAATATATCTTTTTTAGGAACATAACTGCCATCTATCTACACTTTTAGGGATGTTTTGTTTATTTTTCCCTTGAGGATCAGATTGAAAGAAGAAGAAGAAAAAGGTTATAATAAAGGAATAAAGTTGAAGAAAGCATGACGAAGCCAAACTTGATTTTAATATCTTTTTCAGGGTATTTTTTTAACAGCATGAATCAATATTTTGATAAACTGTCGCCGGTGACAGTAAGAAAAATTTCAAATCGTTTAGAATACCTTTCAAATCAGAACACTTCATGTTAAAAGATACACAGTATAGATCAAGAAAAAACTCACATTTGGCAGAAGGACCAATATAAGAGTTAATAAAAAGTGTTTTGGAGTTTAACAAAAACAAACTCAGGCGTCGGGAAATTCAACTTCAGAAGTGTTGATGACACCACGGACTGGAACTACTTACGCTTCATGTACAGTTACAGGGAAAGAGAAGGACAAAATAAAATCACACAAAAAACAGTACAAGATATTGATTGAGTGGACGTTCATGGATGCATTTAAAAGATGAATAACAATCCGTAATAATAATTATTCACTGTATTTCGAGATGAAACACATGTTTGTATAAGATTTGCAATGTACATTCATATTTTAACATTTTTTAATACAATACGAGGCACATTTGATTTTCTTTTAAAATGCTAATTTCACATTATTTAAAATAAAAAAAAAAAAAAATACCCTTTATGTTTTGATTTCATTCTGGCTGTCACCTTTTAATTTTTTTAATTACATTTTCTTTCATCTATTATGGCATGTTCTTGATCATCCTTAAAGTGACTCAAATGAAAAGCTTTTTTTAATTTTCTTTCTTTATTTATTATTTCTATTTGTTTTTACTCCTGAAATATTTGACTCCACATGTCGATCTTTGCTGATTTAGCTCCAAAAGCATTACCAGCTTTACATATTTCTGTAAGAGTCGCAGAAGTAGGTTAAACCCATGACAGGTATCAGGTCAGTGTGTTTTGGTCAGAACTTCCCTGGAATGCAGACAGTCACATGTTGAGGATTTCAGATCCATGAGCCAGTTATCCTTTGGCTGCAGAGTTGTGATCGGGAAGTTCTACCAGTTCTCTTCTATCGTCAGCGAAAAAACGAAGAATCCAAAACCAAATGCTACTTTCCAACCTCAGATCATACTCTTTTTGAACTGGAGGTCAGTTCTCTGGAGGACTGGATTGAGCGGGATTTCAATGACTGGTGGGCAGGATTATGTTGACCATACATAATCTTGACCATAGCAGATCCTTTAAGCGGGGGTCACCCCCGGTCCCCACATCAAAAAAAAAAAAGGCTCATAAGGTCGAGTCAGTTCATGCGAATCAAGAAATCAGTTTGTTGTCAATGTTCCAGGTCAGAGTTGTTTTGAAGCCACGATTCATTGACTTTTGAGCAACAGACTGAGAAAACCATCACATATATGATCACTGAGCCACAAATTTAACATCTGTTTCTTCTTTTTATTGTAGAGAACATGTCAACAAATACAGATACACAAAAGAAAAATGGTCACATTAAACTATCCATCATCTGCCAAAAAAAATAAACACAAAACAAAATTCCTCACTTGCACTTTATTAAAAGAATAAATTAAAATAAAACTAGGAACTTTCTACATGATAATCATTTGAAATAAGAAAACCACAAAACAACTTTTTCTATAACCTTTTTGGTTGCATATCTACCGGAAGTAAAAATCATTTTCTACTCTACCCTCATTTCGACAAAAGGTTGGGATTATTTTCAGAATAAAAGAGTTATAGACAAAAATGTTTGTTCATTTTAATGTAGCGATTAGAGCTCAGTTGTCTTCGTCTTCATCTTCGTCCAAAAACAAACTTAAAAACATCCAAATACCTCCATACTGCTCGTCTGTAATGAAGCCTCGACATGAGGAATTGTTCTGAATTTCTTTAAAATAAGTCTATATTTTTGGCTTGTTTTTAGTGCACTTGCCATGTGTTTGAATCAGGAAATAAATCTAGCAGGAGCTCAGAGACTGAAACCTTCCTCTACAAAGAAACTTGAACGATAGACTAATTCAACAGTTTCTAATGTGTAAGCTTCAATACAAGTTACAGCAGTATGGAGGTGTTTGGATGTTTATAAGTGTCTTTTTGGACGAAGGTGAAGACGAAGACCACTGAGCCCCAGGCGCTACATTAAAATGAACAAACATTTTGGTCTATAACTCTAAAAAGGAACAGATTACTCTGAATATAAATTAGAATCCTAAGTAGTGTAAAGCAGGCCGAGTAACCTGAATCCATACAAACTATTGACCAGTGTTGGACGAGTTACTTTAAATAGTTAATACACTTCAATTACTAGTTCATTCTTTCAGAAGTTACTAAGCTACTTAAAGTTACTTGTTCATTTCAAAGTAATTAATTACTACTGGAAGTCACTTTTTTCTAACAGAGGCCATTTTAAAGTGAACGGACCAGTGTAAGGTTGGATTCTGTTATTTAAAATGACATTAACAAATACAAATATAAAATAAAAATGAGATCGTCAATTGTTTGAGTGTCAACAAGCCGATTTCTTACTATTTTAATTCCCACTGGAATATAAACACAACGCATTCCTACCAACATACATGCTGACAAACATTTCTAAACTGATACATCTATGACGCGAAGTTGTGTTTTGTTGTAAGGTGTGTATCTGTCGGACAAAACCCGTGCGACCTAGCTTAGTGCATCACCCCTTTTCACACACCTTACCTTTCCAGGTATCGACATATTACTTTGAGGATTGTGTCTCGTCTTTGACCGACATTTTGAAAAACACAAAGGGATATATGATTTAAAAAAAAGAGACACAGGGACGAAGGTCAAAGTGTGAAGAGCTGGTTGGGTTCAAACCAATTTGCAGCCTGTCCTTAAACTTCCTGTTACCATGGTGACTTGGACACCGACGTGGGCTCCTCTGAGACGTTCCTGAACGCATCAGGACTAACAACAGAGAGGAAAACAAGGAATGGGCCAGAAGAAGTGTATTGCTCTGTGATATTGTAACATTTGTGATGATTTTTTATTTGTGTGTAATGTTACTTTACACAATAACTGACTGTCCGTCTGCCTCCACAGCCGTGTCATTCATGCAACAGAGCGCGTCAGCCTTCGGATTCGCCGTGAGTTCCCTTTTCATATTTGCATGGATCAATTAGTCATAAGTTTGGTCTCAGTGATTTATTAATGAATCCCCCGACTCAAGTGTTATTGGTCCCTCTGTCTCCACGGTAACCAGGCAGGAAAGTCAGACTTTCTTCCTGCCCTTTACTTCTTCTTCCCGTTAATCAAATAGTATCGTGTCGATGTTCAATCGTAGTCGAGCAGCTGAAGTTTTCCAAATAATGTCATGTGGCCCACTGAACGCTAGGCTTAAGATGAAAGAAAATATAAAAACCTTCTTACAAAAGTAGAGTTTAAGATAAGATAAGGAACTGATATTATTGATGCCAACAATTACAGAGACTTCCTTTAGTACAGTATATACTATAAAACGTATAAAAGTATAAAACTCAAAATCAAGCACTTCTGCAATTACACTTAATATTTTGAGTGCACAAGAGCGTCTCAATGAGCAGTGTGTGACAATTTAGTGCAATGAACACTCAAATGGCCATAAAATTAAGTGTGGATCGATGGACACTTTCCACCCTTAACGTTCGCCATCTTAGTGACGTAGATAATAATAATAATAATAATAATAATCTCTATTTATATAGCGCCTTTCTAGACCAGGGTCACAAAGCACTATGACGCTAAACAGAAGCTATGTCACTGATCTACGGAGCAGATACTGAAGTAAATGTCTCAATAAAACACTACTTTTACCACTAAACTAAACTTAATAACTTAATTTGGAGGTTCTGGGAAGTATTGGTGATAGTGTTCCAACAACCAGTCGAGCTGTGTCTCAAATCGCATACTTGCGTATTTAAACTTAGTATGTTTAGTGTATAAGTGCGTCTCAATTCTTAGTTTGAGAAATGTAGTGCTCCATACACACTCAATTGTCACTAAAACACCCAACAAACTGAGTATGGATCGATGGACACTTTCTACCCTAAACGACTCCATCTTAGTGACATTGACGTTGTAGACAGAAGTTACGTCATATATATATATACATATATATATATATATTTATATACTTACACGTGCATTTTTAGCCAGCAGTAGGAGGATGACCCGTCTTTTGATACTTTCATAAACATCTCGCAAATATTTCTCGATATTGTTCCTACAGCTGGTTCAAAAATCATCGTTAAATAGTAGTAGAAGAAGAAGCTGTCGTGTCATTTCCTGTTAGTGTGTAGCAGCAGTGTTTGATTTGAGACATACTATCTGTCGAGAATTTGTTACTAGTTAGTATGTACACTATCCTGATGCATACTAACCACCAGTGCACTAAGAGAAGTATGCGATTTGAGACACAGCACCGGAATTAGCGTTAAAAAGTAGTAGAAGAAGAAGTTGTCGTCATTTCCTGTAAGTGTGTAGTAGCAGAGTTGAATTTGAGACAGTGCTACCCTGTTGAAATGTGAGCACTGCTCAAGTAAGTGCTTTTACAGTGTACTGTATAGGAGTGCACTTAAAGCAGTGCACTTAAGTGTTCGATTCGACAACACAGACAATAGATTCATAAAAAACAAGAACAAAGTGCAATGAAAAGAAAGTGAAAGAAGACACAATCCATTATCAATCCATTTAAATGATCTTTGTTGTCGTTTTCCTTCAAAATCTTACAGGTCACCATATCAACACAAACATAAATCTACATTAAACTCAAATAAAATGATCTGGACCCCCCGGGGTCTTGAGTTTGATACTTGAGTTCAAGGCTCAGTATATCTGAGATAAAAGCCAAATATCAAAGGGTACAGACATCTAACCATGTAGATGATCTCTCTCTTTACACCCCACAGTTGGACCCAGAATACTTATGAGTCTAATGTATCTGGTGTCTGATGCATCCATGTCTTAACAAGCACCTCTGCTTCCTCCCTCGCCTCCTGTTTCCTCCCTGATGTTTCCATTATAGTTCGAAGCCTCTCTGGACGTCCTGTCATCGGTCATTGTCATCTGGCGCTACAGCAGCGCCGCCGCCGTGCACTCTGCACACCGGGAGTACATGTGAGTACGACACGATCTGCAGCTTCACGGTGAATCTCTGAGGCTCCATCAAACCGTGATTGTCGCCTCTATTAAAAAACACAATCTGCTGCACCTCGAGCAGATGTTTCACGCGTTAGAAAACAACACTTGCTTTGCTCCTGATACACAGCTGTGTCGTAGACAAGTGTGTTAGAGACAGTTAATAGTTTTTGCTGAATTAAAGAACAATAACCATTGTGTTATCTCAGGGTCAGGGTGACCCGGAGGCCCAGGAAACAAACGTGTTGCCTCTGGGTCAAGGTGAACGACGTCCCTTGCTTCCATAAAGACATATGCAGTGGGTGGAGGTTTATCACCTTGAACCAGAGGCGACACAAGGAATACCACGAACACATTTGTTTTAAGGTCACCTTGACCCTGAGACAACACAGGGCTTAAGAAAAAAAAAGTGGATGATTTTTTCACAAATTAAAGGTACATTCACCTGCAACCATTCTAGTGATTTTTTTTTTTTTGTTCAATAAAGATTGTGTTTAATTTATACTAGTGTCGGGTTATAAAGATTTCATGATACAGTGCGGTACTTTTCAAAGATTAGTAGGTTAAGAATGACCAAATATTATAAAGCAGAGAGCACCATCTAGAGCCATTTGAAATGAAGGTGTTTCAAGAAGCCTCATGAACCATTTTTTACATTGAAAAAGTTCTGAACTGTCCATGACTTGTGTGTATTATCAATGGAGATAGTAACAGATACTATAATAATTGCACCTCTTCTATCTTACACGATAGTAACCAGACCAAAAAGTAGCAGTTGTAGTTTAGAACCTTATTTCAGTTTTCCCAGATCTTTTTTTTTTTTTTTTGGTGTTGTAAATACATTTGTGACAGTAATTTGCTACACAAACTCTCACTCTTCATAAAAATTAAACTTTTCACACTGCCTCACACACTCACAATTGAACCACAAATTTATACTTAAAGCAAAACTACAACAAAATGTATTACTTTGGTAAAAAAATCAAAGTAATTCTGGTTTGAAAAAAGGAATAAATAGCACTTTTATTGTACATTTTTTTATGACTGTGTATTGTGTAAAGTGAATATTTTCTTCATATTACGGATTATTTCAATAATAAGGGGCGTGTTTTACTTGACGTACAAGTAAGTAAGAAAGTAAGTAAGTAGCGCGTATAAGGCGCTGGAGTCACAACTAACCACTAGTTTCATCTCCCGTTCACACAAACTTCAGTTCTTGATCGGAGTCGACCTAAACCAGAAGACTGCTTTTCCAAGATGGCCGCTATTTCGGATTTTCTTAGTAAATTGTGGTTCACTGGTGACGTCATGGCAACGACAGCTCAAAAAATCTTCCGTTGCAGTTGCTATTGTGAATCTCAACACTTTTAATTGTACACACCCACAATACTATACTATACTCAATCCGTGGCTATAAATATATATATATACATATATGTATATATATATATATATATATATGTATATAGTATGTAAAAGTAAGCGTAAGAGTTTTTGAAACAATATCAAAATAACTATTCAAACAAGTCATTAACATTTGAATATTAAAACAGAAACTACATATTTTTGGACACAGTCTCACAGACAATCAATTTCAAGTGCAATAATACAGTTTTTTTCTTCACCTGAACTATGATTTTCTCTAAAAATGTTGCTAAATGAATCCCATAATCTGCTTCACCAAATATAAAATGTGAATCCTTGAAGTCCCGGATCTGTTTGTGAAAGTTTTGCTTTAAAGTTGTGTAATGATATCACATTCCTTCGCGTTACAAACCTCAAATATAAATATATTGACACTTTCCTAACGATCTACGCGCTTGTTTTGCAGAGCGTGTGTGGTGCTCGGGATCGTCTTCATCCTCTCCTCCCTGTGCATTCTGGGAAAAGCCATTCATAACCTGGTGTCGGGGATGCTTCCGGAAGTGGTGAGAAAACACGCTGAGCGGATATTCATGCACGACTGCTGGTGTTGTACAGGTTTAAGCGACGATTTCATTCTCAGTGTTTCAGCTCGTGGTGCAAAAAGAGCAATGAAAATGATGAATTCAATATATTTAGAATCCTTATAAGATTCCCGGTGTGTTACCACAGGACAGCTCAGCCCAGGCACGCCTTCCTGTCAACACTCTCGCACTTCCTCTAGAGACCCGGGATTAAGTACGAGGTCCAAAAATAGCTGCGCGATGGTTCTCTCTGCAGCGTTTCCATCATCGCACGAGCGCAGAAGGTGCTGGATCATCGTGTCAGGTTTCCTCTTGTGGAATTCGTAACCGAACCGACTTTGATTAAAGCGAGCGAGGCTTGGATCTCTTCGGGTCGGTTTTGTCGAGATGACACAACAAAGAGTGTGTGATCTGTTGTGGACCTCGGATGGTGGAACCAAAGCGAGAGTGTTGGTTCAAAGGGTTGTGGAGATGTTGAAGCAGCAGCTGCTGCGGTGACTTTGATTTTTCCGTCGTGTTCACAAAATGTGTCTCGGGAGGTTTTATTGTCTGCGTCAGAAACTATTGTGTACTTTTACTTATTTTTGAATATTCGAAAACCTTAAAAATAGTTTTTTATAAAAGAGCAGGATCTTCATGATGATATTTAAACAAATACAAGGTGAGATTCTGAGACACAAAGCTTATAATATTTTTTAATAATTATACGAAAATGTAATTTTAGGTTGATATTATCTGAAGAAAGATTTAAGGAACTATGAAGTTAAGAATATATAAAACATGTGTTAAGATATTCTATAGCCATGTATGTGAATATTACGATTTTAAATAACTATATAACTAATAATGCTTTAATATTTTATTAACACAAATTAACAGAATAACTTATTAACAAATAGGCAGACATACAAAGACACACACACACACCGACACAAACAAGCACAGACACACAAATACACAGACAGACAGCAACCACACACACATACACACCACACACAAACAAACACATACAGTCACAAAGAGAGACAAACACAAAAATACACACAAACACATGAAGACACACAAAGAGAGACGGACACAAAATACACATACAGACACAAAGAGAGACAAACACAGAAATACACACAGACACACAAAGAGAGACAAACACAAAAATAAATACATACACATACAGAGACACACACAGACACAAATGAGGACACCTACAAAACAGACAGACACACAAAGAGAGACAAAAACACAACCACATACAGACACAAACACACAGACAAGAGGAGACACACAAGCACAAAAATATGCAGACACACAGATGCACACACACACACAGACACATATGCACAAATACGCAAACAGTATTCAATTAAATTGTGAATTAATTCAGTTAATTTAGTGAATAGTTTTCCTTGTATAGAGAGTTAAAATATTACATTACATCCAAATATTCCCAACTCAAGGTGATGTAACTCTGTTTATATTCGCACATATGATCTTTTTTTTAGCTTCATTTTTAAGACGATCTCGATGTGCGTTGCGTTCTCCTGGTATTTTCCCGAAGCAGCGAATCCTGATTCCCGTCACGTTCCGAGTCTCTCTCTCCCGACACCTTGTCTGTGTGGAGTGTCTGATTAAACACCGAGAGTCACGATTGGATTCTCAGATCAGTCTGGACTTGAAACTTGAGCCGGGGATTTCCCTCGACAACCTGCACCAAGAAACACCTGCAGCGACATTTACATTAGCGTTGTTAGGAAAGTACGTATTGGCATGTTAGCATTTTAGCGTCTGTGACAAACATTCAAAACATAGACTTGTAACTATTCCAATTTCTTGGATCTATTTGGATGAAGATACTATATTTTTAGTGAGTATTTCTTTTGGAGTTATAGACAGTAATGGAAGTACATGCTAATGTAGCCATTGGAGCTCAGTCGTCTTCTTCTTCATCCAAAAGGCGCTCAAAATCATCCGAACACCTCCATACTGCTCGTCTGTAACGTCCCTTTTCGACACGAGGAATTGTAACGAAAATAAGTCTATATCTTAAGGGTGTTTGTGGCGGAAGCTAAAAGGCTAACATGCTACACAGAAGGTCAAGTTGACGGTTTTAACTTCCATAACAAGAACAGCCTGGACTTTCGTTGTAGACAAGAATCGATTTGTAGAGGTCACTGACCTTTGCGAAAAAATGTAATGTTCCAGGACTATAAACAAATCAGTAGTTCGGGGAAGTTCTTAGCTATTCTTAGCTAGCTAGCTAGAAATAGCATCGATTCTATGAAATATCGCACCATCTAGATCAACTTTTCTTCAAGTGCATTCAAAGAAAGGGGGTTTGAAACCTTAGTTTGCAACTGTCCAATAGCAAGTCCTCACAGTGTACCGATGTTTCTTTGCACATTTTCATTGGCCAAAAACTTTTCTACCATCGTCTAGTTTCCCTCAGCTCAAGGTCGCGGCTTCGTTGAATGTTCATTTCGCCTAATTCCCAGAGTCTAGTCTTGCGGTCCGTGTCGATCCAGGAATCAATCCAAGATGGACGTCACAGACGAGCAGTATGGAAGTATTTGGATGTTTTTAAATGTCTTTTTGGACGAAGATGAAGACGAAGACAACTGAGCTCCGGTCGCTACATTAAAATTAACAAACATTTTATGTCTAGAAATATAAAAAAAAGGAACAGATTACTGTTAATTAATGTTGTATTATTTTCGGAGTAATCTTTAGAGTTCTAATCTAAAATGTCGAAGTAGAAAATGAGTGAAATAAGAATTTTGTTCGAACGTCGGAACTCACAAGTTCGTAATCCCGTAATGATTCTATTTAGCAACCCTAAAAACAATAAATGGCAACAATATGTTTGCATGCATTTTATTTTTCCTATTCTGGTTTAATTACACAAATGATCCTAAAAAACAGCGTATCATCCACAGAGAACACAAGTGCATTATGGGAGAAAAAGAACAAAACAGCAGTGAGACACAAACCTGATCCAAAGGTTTGTGTTCTCTGGGGTCTGTGGTTCACATCTGGAGTTGGCGCTTCTGCCGACTGTGTTTGAACGCAGCAGACGCCGTCATCCAGTCACGACTTCATCCATTATTGAAGTCTTGATGTGACAGATTTTTTTTGTGGGTCACGCTGTCTGGGGCTTCTCAGCCTGACCTTGAATCCTGTGTTTGTTCCTGCAGGACACCTTCCTCTACAGCGTTTCCCTGCTGAGCGGCTTCATTTGCGCCCTCCTCGCCCTCGCCAAGTTCATGCTGGGACGAGTCCTGACCAGTCGGGCGCTCATCACCGACGGTAGGATCCGACGGGAACGAGCCTTAGTTGCCTTTTGAGCCGACGTTACACTGACATAACGTAGTAGCTGAAATTCATGTTGTAATTTTTCTAAAATGTCATCATTGTTTTAAGATAATTAAAGAAAATGTTAATAGAAAATCATTTTTATTTATTTTTTATTTAATGTAATAAAAGAACATTTCTAAAAATGTCCAGTCTTTGGTCCGATTTGAAGGATTTGAAAGTATAATTATTTTGTTTTCTTCATTTAAAAAAATTAGAAAAAAGCGACAGTCTTAAAATGTAAAAAGAAAAAATATATATGACAAAATATAAATATTAAATAACATTTTGCAAAATATTCATACCCAGGAAGACCATGTGAACACAAAAAAGTAAAAAAAAAAAAAATGAAAATAATAGTTCTTCTAAAGATATCGAATTCTAAAGAAAAAAAACTGATATGTTGTTAAAATAATAATAATAATAAAATGATAAGTAAAATAAATGTTTCGTATAAATAATAATAATAAAGATATTTCCAAAAATTGTATTTTTTAAATATCAAAAATTAGCCACGCACAGTCAAATTTTCAAAAATGTCACAAAATCAATAATAACGGTCCTGGCAGACGATGTGAGTAATTTCTTCAATGTCAGAAATTATAAAATGAAAAATGTTGGAAATTGTGTTGATGAAAATTCCTAAATACTTCAATATTCTTCACAATTTATCCTTAAAGAAGTTAATAAAATTTTGTGTCCAACATGTTGAAGATATAGAGGCTTTTACTTCGAACTTCTAAATGAGATACCACTTGGTTTGATCACAATTTGGCCCCCACTTGACATCACTCCAATAGATGTGGCCCTTGTAGAAAAATCGTGTTTGGACGCTGCTGTAGTAGATCAAGAGTCTAAATGAAGTCCTTTCTTCGTATTCCTCAGGTTTCAGCTCGCTCGTCGGATCCGTGTTGGGATTTTCTATTCTCATAAGTGCGGAAGTCTTCAAGCACCATCCTGACGTTTGGTTTCTGGACGGTACCATCGGCATTCTCATCGGACTCGTCATACTGGCGTACGGCATCAAGTAAGAGGATTTCACGCTCTCCTGCCGCAAAGAATCTTGGATACTTTATTGTATTTAGTCCATATGTGGAGAAGAAGAAAGTAAGACACTGAAAACTGGACCTGGATTTTTTGTCTTTTGTAGGAGCTGGAGAAGACTGGATCTTTTTCTGGCTCTTTAGATGTAAATGATGAAGTTCAGCTAGTTTTGAATCTTAAGAACGAAAACCAAAAGATGTATTACTTTTACTGATGTACTAAGAAGTTCGTAGATCTTCTACTAAATATGTCCATAAGCTGAAATCCAGAAGATGACGCAGCACAAAAATATTCAGATGTATGAATCTGTGCACGACACAAATTTAGGCACTTTTCCTTCGTACATCCCGATCAACTTAGAATTAATGGCAGACTTTTTCGTCCCTTTTCACGCCTTCATTTACAAATTTAAATCATATTTAAATGAAGCACAGTCTGTGATTTTTCTCTCCGGGATCGGACCAAACTAATGAAAACATGAATGTAAACTGGTTTAACCGTTTATATTGTTTATATCAGACCATCAATTTGGCGTGGAAAGGTTGCTAATCACGTTTTTTGTGCGTAAAACCCCTAAGAACATAGGTTAGGTTAGGTAGAACTTTACTGATCCCTCAGGAGGTCCCCTTCAGGAAATTGTTTACATAAGGCCCCCCAACAACCGTTAGATGCCGCTAATAGCATCCTTGCAACTTTTGGGTTTTGTTTAAGTAAGTAAGTAAGTAAGTAATTTTTATTTATATAGCGCTTTTCCAGACCAGGGTCACAAAGCGCTCAAACAATCAAAACAATATTCAATAAAGTATATATTTTAAAGATCAAGATAAAACTGATAACACAACAGGAGTTCCAGAAAATTCAAGGAAAAGCCCGAACAAATAAAAACAAGTTTATCTAAAGACAGAAAGAGAATAATGAATTAACAACAAACAACTGCTTATCTTCCCTAAAGGGAACAAATATTGGTCTAATTTGGGCTGTTTATAAATATGAAAAACTTAACAGAAATAACCGTGTACAAATATTTCTTGTCATTTTCTTATAATCCAACTAATCAAAGTTCTGTCCCTACAGACTTCTGGTGGACATGGTTCCCCGCGTGAGGCAGACGAGAAACTACGAACGCTTCGAGTGACGGGTACGACCGCGAGCGCCGATTCAAGATCCTGAATATACCTGAATGCCTCCTGCCCTGCTCTCGTCATCGGTCAGATCGGTGTTTCATTTTTTTGCACACAGAGACATTGCGCAACAATGTCCGACTTGTTTTCATGTAAATATTGTACAAAGTGCACTCACTCAGAATGTGTCTTAGAACTTAGATCTGATGCTTAAAGTAGCTATTTCAAAGCCAGCTTACCTCCTCTCCCTTTTCCATCTCCCGGTTTTCAACTGTTTTTTGACTGATTAGACTATTAGAACAATGAGTCATCAGCGTAGATGCAGACATTTATGGTTATCATTTATTTAAAAAAAAAGACTTGAAGTCTTCTCTTACTAAATAAACACATGTATTTCTAGCAAAATAGCAATAATATATTCAAGACTTGTTAATGTTGTGTTAGAGAGAAAAAAGTAAACACAATCATCTTTGAAACGACAACAAAAGCGCTCTTACTTTATTAGTTTGTGAAATGTGCGACGCCTGAACATACTGAATGTCCACAGTACCGTATACTTCTTAAAAGCTGTATACCACAATGCCGTTTTTTTTTAAAAGGTGCTTTTATTTGTGGAACTTATTTTATATTTAATTGTTTTTTCGTTTTTCATGTTATGATCTTTTGTTAAGTTAGAGTGAACCCACCGAGGCCATATTCAGGAGATTGATTACATTCAAACCATCAGAATGACATACTTGAAAATGTTGTTTACAATCTACATAATATCCGAGCTGTGATAGTCTCAAGTATCATAGCGCTAAAAAGGAAATACATTGTCTTTTTTAACTCCTTTATAACCCCTGAGTTATCATCATAATCTCAGTTTCTACAAATTGGTGCGAAGCCCCCTAACCCCTGAGTTATCATCATAATCTCAGGTTCTACGAATTGGTGCGAAGCCCTCTAACCTCGTCGGGCTTCGCTTTGGGTTTAAGCCAATAGCGAAACGGTTAGAGGGCGGAGCACCAAATGACGTAGAACGGCAGAATTCTAGATTGTCCAGAGCTTTTTGGATTAAGTTAGCCATCCTCACTTCAACATCTCTCACTGGGGTAAAATGCCATAAAAACCTTCAGCACAAACACACAGTCAAAGACATGTCAGAGACGGTACCTTCGTCTGTGAAATAAATCATGATCAATGACTTAATAATTCTTTATAGCATCATTTTAGGTACATTTCTTAAAATATTTCATCGATTTTCATATTGAACACATGTTTTTCTTGTCCTGAATTGTACTTTAATAAGTGCTCTTCTATACATAGCAGCGTTCTAATCCGTATTTATATTTAATTTATGTTGTTTTATTAATGTTATTGTTGGTGTTACAGGTCAAAAGGATGCATTTCACAATGATAGCAAACACATTAAAATAAAAAGAACACCTTGTATATCAATGTATCTTTGAAGATGACCTGTGTCTACCAGCATGTGAAACGTCTTAGTTTTCAATACTACTCCTGTAAATAAAACATGTTCAAACTGTATATTTCACAGCTGAGATATGTTAGATACATTAGACAAAAGGATGCAGGAGGTTTGGTGTCGTGCTTACATTCTGTAAATTGATGTTTACATGTTACGGGGTCATCTGTGAAATTAAGTTTTGCTGTAAAATGACCAGATGTTGATGTTGACCGAAACCCAACGCTCTGTATTTTTATTTTTTTTAGAGTTAATTTACAATCTATTCCAAAGCACAACACGCAAGCTTGACTTTTTTTTTTTTGTATGGAAAAGTGCCATCGATCCCACTTTATTAGCAAACAGAGAGCGCCATCTAGTGGGCTGTCAAAGTAGAGTTGAAAAAAAGGAAAGCCTTTTATTTAGCTCAAGAAAAGAACGTTTCGTTAGATGTTTAAAGGTGCGGATAATTTTAAATACTATTATTTTTTACATTTAATGACTGATGAAAAATAAATTAAATAAAGATACATATACTGAGGCTTATATTTAGAACTATTTAAAATAGAAAATATTTGCTTAAAGTGAAACTTCTTGATATAATTCAAATAAATTATTTTTTATTTTTTAATGCAATAAAATATTATCTTGAAAGTTTTCAACTTATTTATATAAAATTATGACTTACTTTACATTAATGATTTCCTTGTACTTTTACAGTTTTCAGGTTTAATAAATTAAATTGTTTATTATTTTAGGAAGTTTTGAAGGGTAAATACTACCGACTATTTCCTTCAGTTTCCATCCACTAATATCTCTGAAGAGGCCTCAGCGCTTCTCTTCAACTCGCCAACAGCACAGATTTGTAAACCAACTCACTTTCCCTTTCTCCCACTGATGCACAGAAGACAATCTTAACTCGCGAAGATCGGTATTTACTGATTCACACAGAGCACAAAATCGAGCGTGAAGAATAGAAGCTTCTTGTTTCCACCTGTGTTTTCTTCTGCCTTTTCGCATTGAAACAGTATTTTCTACCTCTATTCTTTGCACATCATTTTGTTTCCGTGCTGATTCACGTGCCACAGACGTCGGCTTTAGCAATATCGATGTGTAGCTGTGATGTAAGAAACGTAACGTGCGGCATTTAAACGTCAAATGAAAGTGTAACGGATCATTCAATAGGTCACGATAAAATCTCATGGCTGTGGTTGAAGATATTGTTACTCATCTTAGGAAATAAAGTCTTGAAATGTGCCATGTCATTCATAAAAGTGAACTTCTGTGTAGCGATTGGTCGATGAGGTTTCAGGTTTTAATGTAACAGCTGATGAGGTTTCATGAAACAGCTGATGAGGTTTCATGAAACAACTGTTGAGGTTTCATGAAACAACTGATGAGGTTTCATGAAACAGCTGATAACGTTTTTATGATACAAATGATGAGGTTTCATTAAACAGCTGATGCAGTTTCATGAACAGCTGATAAGGTTTAATAAAACAGCTGATGAGGTTTCATAAAACAGCTGATAAGGTTTCATTAAACAGCTGAGGCAGTTTCATGAACAGCTGAGGCAGTTTCATGAACAGCTGATAAGGTTTCATAAAACAGCTGATGAGGTTTCATGATACAGCTGATGAGGTTTCATGAAACAGCTGATAAGGTTTTATGAAACAGCTGATGAGGTTTCATGAAACAGCTGATAAGTTTTCATGAAACAGCTGATGAGGTTTCATGAAACAGTTGATGTGGTTTCATGATACAGCTGATGAGGTATCATGAAACAGCTGATGAGGTTTCATGAAACAGCTGATAAGGTTTCATGAAACAGCTGATAAGGTTTCATGAAACAGCTTATGATGTTTAATGAAACAGCAGATTAGGGTTTCATGGAACAGCTGATTAGGGTTCATGATATAGTGTCATTGTTTCTCACTAGATGGCCTTCGCTGATCTACAATCATTAAATCTCGAAACCATATAATGATCCATTTTTTAAACACTGTATCATCAAACCTCATCAGCTGTTTCATGAAGCCTCATCAATCCATCACCACTCCTGATGTACACATGATCATCGTCACAGTTGAAAATCTTTAGCAAACCTTTAAGAAGCAATATTTATGATTCTGTTGTTTGGCATGACTCACAAATGTATGGCAGTATATTTGCCAGACTGTAGTCTGATCATGTAAAATGAGTATTTATCTGGTTGTACATGTATGATCAGTTGAATAAAGATTATGCAAATGGTTTATCAAAATGGACAATCAGCTGTTTTTTTTTTATGTGCAATAAATACAAATTTTAGTTGTTAGGCTATTTGTTTGGAGTCTCTATTGCAGAGTCACCTGTATGCATCATGTTCTTTATCATGCTCATAAACCAAAGAAAAAGTTTAGTTATCTCGCTGAAAAGTATAATGAATTATTTAAATTGTATTTTGTATCATACACACAAAAAACAATGACCAAAACCTTTTGATTTAGAGATAAAATGACTTTTTTAAAGGTATTTTTACCTCCATGTTTTAGTCATGTTGGTCTTTCTTTATTTCTAACCTTCTCAAAGAAATAGTATTACTCAACAAACACATTATAAAGCGGAGGTCTGAGACATTTTATTTTGAATAAATACAGCAGCATGTTTTATTTCATCAGCTACGTAAACGAGCTTTTCAAGATCGACCACTAGATGGCGCCCGAGTACAAGTTTCAGAACACAGAGCACTTCATCTTTTTTTATATCTATGTTTTATTCCAACAAGCACATCTTTGGCCTCTCATTTTTTTAAACGTTTTTCTTTTCTAAAATACATATTTGCAAGACTGTTGCAACTAATTCCTTGCATACTGTATTCACTCGCTTCATTCGTGCTTCAGTTATTGTAGCGCCCTCTACTGGTCACAGCAGTTTATCTAAAAACTGGGAGATAACAGTTAATCACGGTTTATATCGCTTAGAATCCATATGTTGATGTACTAGCATATTTATTCAGTTCATAAATACTTGAAAAAAATAATCAACATTGGTTGATGTGATGTAAGTTGCTTAAAGAGAAATAGTGAAGGTTATTATTTGACACTTTTAATCCTCAGATGACACGGTCCGGGGGCTTCATGCGGCCCTTTTACAGTATAAGTGCGGCCTCCTCCATGTTGTGAGAATATACAAAGTTCATTAGAAAATATGTTTGTTCTATTTAATGTTTTTGTTACTAATTTAATCCCACATATAATGTCTAAAAGTTTAGTTCTAAATTTCAACTTTTTTCCATTTTCATTTTCTTTTCATGGGTTTTCTTCTCCCTCAAAATAAAATAAATAAAACTGAAAACAATTTAAATAAATTAACTTTTTTTTGGGTGTACTGTTAGTTTCATTCCTTTATTCTGTACTGCTACAAACCACAACATAGTTTTTTTTGTACTGCCACAGAAAAAAACTATGTTTGCTTTAAAAAAAAAAACAACAAAAGAAAAAACACTGAACAGTCACTGTATATAATGTGTACCTGTGTACCATACCTGTGTACCATAATGTGTAAAAAAGGTCAGTCTGCGATAGATGGTCTGTGAGGTTCTCATTTCATCAGGAAGAACTTGTCAATCATTGTTATCAATAAATGCAAAGGACCAAGAAAGGAAACAAAAAAATAATTTGAAGAAAAAAAAAAATACAAAAGTCCAAAAAGCCGTCTCAACAAATCAAAACCCTATTGTAAAAAAAGACACATAGAGGTCGAAACATGGCAACTGGTAGACACCAGAAATACAGAAAAGTGATCCACGATATCAAGAAGTAACTTGACTTGACTCTGAGATTCAGAACAAGCGTCAAAGTGAAGCTCTGGGACAGGAAGTGACTTTAAACAAGAACATGACAAAAACGTGCAGAATTATTCCCGACCCAGTGTAAGTCCCTATTAAATTAATAATTTATACAATTTCTCTACAGAAATGATCCGTTCCCATGACTGGAGTTGTCCGAGTGGATGCCCCCCCCCCCCCCGCCCCAGCCCCATGCCTCCCCTCAGGTCGACTGAGCTGGACAAACAGGACCCGGGGTCCAGTCAATTTGTCTGGACAAATGTGAGGATTTGGGGGCCGCAGTAAGCCGCGGGGACGAGTGCTAATTGTTTGCGTGGCATGCAGCTCCTTCAATCCCTCTGCTCCGCAGTCACTCCTTTCACCCCCGGCCTTTGTCCGCTGAAGTAACTTGAACCTGACACGTTGGACAAGTGAAAGTGGGGTTAGCACGAATCTGCATTTAATTTTTTTCTTTGTGTAACAACCTTTTATTGTCTGTCATGGAACAATCCCCCATCTTTCCCTCCGAACGGTGCATCACTGTAATTGTTACTTTTTTACCCTTTATGTGGTCAATTATGGAAGAATTCGTAGCAGGCGCTCGGGAGAAGCACATGGAGGACATGCAAACCCACCTCCTGGTTAATGAGTCCGGACCACACCGCATCAGCACAAGTGGTGGCCACAATCAGAGGAAGTGCCTGGAAGCCCCGGACCCCCATAGACCCCTGTTGCTCCAGGAGTCTGAAAAGCTCGTCGGCACTCCTCCTAGCATGCTGATGACGGGATTAAGTCCCGTCGGACCGGTTGTGGCATCAAGTCAAGGGTTGTGCTGAAGACAAAGGATGACAGGGGATGTCCAACTCCAACCTTCTTAGGGTTTCCAGTCTTTTCCTAAAATCTTTTCTAGTCGTTGAAAACTCCAAGAATTCAAGTCCACCTTAAATGTCAACGTTGTTTTCCCGCATTTCTGTGACAGTTTCATTGCTTCTCTCAATAAAGAACAACTAAACATATGTTTTTACAAAGTGAAGTTAAGCCACAGCTTTGACTGATTTTAGTTTTCAGATTAACAATACGCCCAATGTGGTTCATATTAGACCAAGTAACAGTCCCAAAGATACCTCTTTTTGAACATCCCTACAGGATAATAGATATTACAAGTAATGTCTTCCGTTGAAGGTTGTTCTCATTCCTCCAGGTCCTGGTTTTCCAGATTGTTTTTAAAGTAGTTTTTAACTCACTGGATGCCTGATTTGGTTCGATTCCTGAATCCGGTTTTTAGTTTCTGACTTCACCAACACTCTTGCCAACACCTGATCTTACGCCAACACTTCAGTTACCATCGTATCGTATCAGCAAGTTCGTAATCGGAGCATAATTAAAAAACCTTAACCATTGTGTTATCTCAGGGTCAAGGTGACCCAAAGGCCCAGGAAACAAAATGTGTTAGTGGTATCCCTTGTGTTGTCTCTGGATCAAGGTGAATGACCACCCTGGTGTCCAGAAACATATATCAGTGGTGGAGGTCAAACACAGTAATTTTTTTTGGGCTTCCGGGTCACCTTGACCCTGAGATAACACAAGGGTTAAGTGGTCTTTTGATTTATCTTGATCAATAGCGAAGCGGTTAGAGGGCGGAGCTCAAAATGATGTAGAACGGCAGAATTCTAAATTGTCCAGAGCTTTTTGGATTAAGTTAGCCATCCTCACTTCAACATCTCTCACTGGGGTAAAATGCCATAGAAACCTTCAGCACAAACACACAGTCAAAGACATGTCAGAGACGGTACCTTCGTCATAAATCATGATTAATGACTTAATAATTCTTTATAGCATCATTTTAAGTACGTTTCTTAAAATATTTCATAGATTTTCATATTGAACACGTTTTTCTTGTCCTGAATTGTACTTTAATAAGTGCTCTTCTATCAATATTTTGGACTGGACTTTCGGGTTTTTATCTTGGATTAAAATACAAATGGTTTGGGCTGGTCCCTTATTCATAATTAAAGTATTTGGATTCTATCGAGATCATATCTTCGGAAAGAAGATATACGTGGATAATCCAGGGGTTTACCAACATCTGGCCAACTATTCTCATAGAGACTCATGGTCTCTGGAAAACTCCAGGGGTCATCCTGAATCGAGGAGCACCAAATTCAAGTAAGGTTCACTGACCACAGGCGTACCCTCCGCATACCTATGACGCCGCGGTGAGTTTCTAAGAACGTTAACTGGGGTGAAAATCCTCAACTCTGTCACGGCTTTTGCCCCTTTGTCCTCAGCCATCAATGAGAACTCACGGCCAAAAGTTTTACAGATTTCACAGGGGTCATCAGTCTAGCCCCCCTCCCCGATTCCAAGCCAAAATTGATGCTCATTGAGGTTCGTTGAGTTTTTACGCGTTCACACTGACCAGGAGGCAGGTGGTCAGCAGGGCTCTAAGTGTCCGGCCTTTTATGTGAAGTCAAAAACCTGTGTAGCCCTGCAGCGAACCCTGGCTGTGATCACACACTCGCACACACACCCTCATTGGGAAACCTTGTTAAACCCAGCAAGGGGCTGTCGCTTTCTTTTTGAGCAGGAGTTTGGGGGGCGAGGATCTTCTGTTGGGGTTCAAGACAGAAGAAGCAGGACGATCTGAGACAATACCTCCGGGTTCTGTCCATAGCGTTTAGAACGCCCCCCAGGTTTTTAAGTCATGGAATAGTTTTCTCTGTGATTCCGAAATAGAAATACCTTCGTGCTCCACTGAAGGAACTCCTTTTTAACGTCTTTACATTAGGCTAACATTACTGCTACAATTCTGCCACTTTGATCCGCCATTTCAACTTCACAATAACTTTAGACCCCCAGCAATTGAACTACAGTTTTTTATGAAGGGAAGCGATTTTGATGCAGGAAACAATGACCACCTACGTATTAGACACCGCGCGCTAAAGTAAATCAGTACAGCTTCATTCTGAATAACCAAACTCTACCTCTTGACCGTGAAACAGGGAAACTGCATAAACAACGTCTTGAACTAGACAATTCCCCTCCGGGAAATAGCGAGAGTGGGCTGTACGCTTTGCCTTGTGACAAAAAAACTATGAAAGCTACAAAAGAGTCAAATCCCACGTTGATAATTTGGACTTCTATCTACATTTTAAAGTTCAAATGGTGTTTCTACGTGAACGAATGCCAGAGTAAATAATAATAATAAAGTCATCAACCATTAGGGATGTGTAGTTGCCATGAAATCTTGTCCACCATAACCACACCCACTCTTCTGTGATTGGTCACGCATGTAGGGTTTCTCACTGCGCGTCATCAATCCAGGGAGGTCTCCACCTCCAAGGGACTAGTTGTATAAACAAAGCGGGGCGTGATTACAGCTGGCTGGAGGAGGAGTAAAGTCGTTATTACGTCATAATGGACTCTCGTAACCTCTCGTTCGCCCAGATTTCAGAGCAACTTTATAAAGTAATAAGTTCATGGTCATGATCAGGGACTTACTGCATCTTGGAGAAGAAGACTTCAACATTTAAAACCCGAAATTTTAAGAAATATTTTTTTGTTCATGACGTGTGACTTTGTGAAACCGAAAATCAGGATTTTGCTCGCACTTACGAGAAAGTTAATTCAGGCTGAAAACAGCCACTTCACATCATCATCACTAATAGCAAACTAGTCATTGACTTCGGTTTTACCGCAGGAATTCTAGATGACTTAATCTACTGTCACGGAATGCAGTAGCAGAATATTTTGTAAAATAAGCCTTGCACATCTATTCTTAACTCACAGGCCGGAACCTTTTGCATAACGGTTTTTAACATTTGGTAACCAATAATACAAATTATACAGTCCATACATTGGTACCTCAATTTAAATCTGAGAACTCTCTGTGGCCAATACATTTACCAGCTCTGGGCTAACCTGGAATAGAAACAAGAAAACATAGAGAGAATCTGAAACAAGGATCTACGAAGAGGAACATTTGTAAATCTTTGATTTAAAATGTGTAGTTCAGGAGAGAAGCGTGTTTGTTATTGATGCAACAAAACTTTTGTTGGTTCATCTCAGATGTGAAAAAAAAGGTTATTTACTACATCTTAAATTTAATTCTACTCTTATTCTCGCCGTCATTTGTGTCGTCGTGTGTCGGCTCCGTCGTGAATGTCGCTTTTCTTCTTTCTTTCTTTCTTTCACGACCAATAGACTCTCAGTCAAAACCGGAGCAATTAGTCGCTCCGAGAGAAAGACACGACGTGGACGGAGAGAATGGTTAATTTGACACGTTAAACAGCCGCCGTCATTAGCATGTCGCCGCGTTAAGTCGGTCCGCATTCACAAGGAACCTTTGAATCGGGGCCGAGGCTCCGCCCCCTCTCGGTCCTCTCAACCCGTCCATCACGCGAAACCACCTTTCACTTCTGACCAGACTCTTTATCCTGCTTTACCTTCCTCCCATTACGGCCTCCAGCTGACGGGATTACCAGAGTCCCCGCATCAAAACAAATTAGCTGGAGAATTAGCGGTCCGTCTAAAATTCTCCCCCCTACACACACACATACACACACACACTCAGACACGCCGGTGGAAGGTTCGACACTCCGAGTGCAACTGGTGTCGTCCGGGGCTGAGAAAAGAGCAAAGTGTCGCTGCTGGTGTCGCTCGAGGCCTTCATTGGGACGCGAAACGCCGGCCGGATTCCAACTGTCACATTAGTGCACGTCACGGGCGGCGAGTGAAACACACCGAGTTAACTTCATTAACCCAAACCGGCCAATCAGAGCGGCCTGTTGGTCCCATTCTGCCGCTGCTAACGTAGCTGAGAAATGTCCTTTTGTGCTCTTTGGCAATGTATTAACTCGGGAAAACTACTTTTTAAATTTAAGAAAAAAGTAACGTTTATTAAATTAGAAGAGGCGCGGAGGGAACACATGCCTCTGCCAAGGAGCTTATAATATCTACCTTCATAAAACCTCCGCTTAAGAAATGTAAAGTTTAACTAATGTGTTGATGTCATTGTGTGTTAAAGTGATGTTGTATCATCAGTGTGTGTTTGTACGAAACTTTCTTTTCATCGAAATATTGACATTGGAAAATGATCTCTTTTGTTTTTCTGGAGATAAAATCGTGTTTATCATAACCCCTCCCACTCTGACGTGATTGGCCAAGCATGGAGGTTGGTCACCGTGCGTCATCAATCCCGGGAAGTCTCCACCCCCAAAGGGACCCGTTGTATAAACAAAGCGGGGCGTAATTACAGCTGGCTGGAAGGAGTGGTGAAGCCGATATTACGTCATAATGGACTCTCGTAACCTCTCGTTCGCCCAGATTTCAGAGCAACTTTATAAGGTGATGAGTTGCAAAACGTGGTCATGATGAGGGACTTACTGCATCTTGGAGAGGAAGACTTAGAGAGTTAAAGTTTCTCATTAGTTGACATTTAAAATATATTTATAAGATCGTCGAGAGTCTTTTTTAAATCGTATCAAAGTCTTGCCGTGTGTGTGTGTGTCTTTCATATGAATGTTGCAGGAGCAGCAACAGTGTAACAAAAAAAACCAAACCCCGTGGCATGTGAAGTTCGCAGACCTATCGGCCTCCCTCGTCCTCCCTCTTCCCCTCCCTCCTTCTGTAAATCTCTCTCTCCGTCTCAGGCCCGAGCTGTCAGCCACAACAACAAGCGCCATTAGTATGGTAATGAGGCGGTGGGCCGACAGGTGGCCGCTAGACGGCTCAATTAAACTGCTCATTAAAGAGGGAAGTTAACGAAGCTGCCGCCCGCTGCCAGCACTACTTTAACACACAATGTGATGTCACCGGCTACAAATTGCTGCTGAGTAGAGGAGTGCGTCGCCCGATGTGTGTGTGTGTGTGTGTGTGTGTGTGTGTGTGTGTGTGTGTGTGTGTGTGTGTGTGTGGACTCACACTGGGAGGCCGGGGGGATGAAGTGACAGGTCAGAGGAAGTTAGATGGACGTCGCTAATAAGGCGTCGACGGCGATCAGTGGAAGGGAAAAACGACGATGGCGGTGAAAGAGAAGAAGTCATTTGAATTTGGCCTTTCACTGTCCTGGAGGCAACATCGTTAGCCGGACACGCTAATGCGCTAATTAACGGACACGGCTAACAAATTCTGGATGAGGATGCACACACACACACACACACACAAACTGGAGTGACCAAAGAATGCATTTTGTTTTTTACACATTCTTGCCTGGAAAGATTATTTGTTTATTATAGTCTTCGTACCGTTGACCGAAGATAACACATCGTTCGTCCTGTTTAATTTAATTTAATTAATTATAATAGTAAACCAAATTGTTATTTTTATTATTATTGTTTATAAAGTGATTATTAACAACACAAAATACCATAAAAAGATGTGTTTTTATAGAAAAAAAAATCAATCTTGTTCAAACTATTTCAATTAATAATAAATATGACTTAAAAATACTTTGATACTGATTAATAACCTAATTTTATGGCACATAAATTAGGATTTATTCAATCATACCTTTTCATTATCATATTTATTTTAACACAATTGATCAAATGCAATAAATCCAAGAAGACAATTCATTTTTTTTTCACGAGATATTGTTTGTCTTTATCTTTAATGTCTTTTTTAATATTTCAGAGGTAACAGCAACATAAAGTGAGTTTTAAATCATTAGCAGTTGCATTTTTAATAAACAAAACTTAAAAATAATGATATTTATTAAGAAATATTCCCTTAAATTAAGGCAGAAATATATCGATTTCAATTCAGTTATTTACTCTATAATTAAACTTTGTGTACATAGTAATACGACCAGGACAAATAAAGTAAATATACTACCTAACTACTCATTTTTAAAGTCAAATTAGGTAAACATTTATGAAAAACCTTTTATACATAAATCATGACATTTTTGAAGTTCAATTTTCCTTTTACGTTATTTATTATTATTATTTTTATGTATTTGTATCAGGTGTTATGTATTTCTTCTTGATAAATAACCTCTGCTCACCGTAACTGATGAAGAATTAAACATTTTAAATTATAGTTTTCATTAATGTTATAGTGGGGGGCAAGGGGGGGGGGGTCACTAGGGCGCATTAAAATAAAACATATTCTCAGTGTCGACTTATTTATAATGTATGAGAATAAAGATGTAACACGACATGGTAATCAGTTTGTAACGGGGACCAATTTAGCTTGTAATCTGAGGGGCGTGCTCCCTCAAGTGTGAAAACGGGGCCGTGTGTGTGTGTGTGTGTGTGTGTGTGTGTGTGTGTGTGTGTCTCTTGTGCGTCTGCGACACGCAGGATCATGGGAGTTAATGGGCCAGGACGGCGGTCAACAAACGGGGTTATGTATGGGCACAAACAACAACACAGTGAGAAAACAGACTCGCTCAAAGCTGTCTGAAAGATGTCTGCCCTTATGAATATGCTAATCCCAGTTTAGCATGAACAAAAAACAGCTCATTAATTAATCAGCAACAATGGCTTCGTTTAGCTGCCGTTGGCGACCGAGACCTTTGACGCCGTCATTACATATGCGGAACTAAAAACTTCTACTATCCGACTCGTTTCGTGTGAATTCTGTTTAATGTTTTTGACGTCTTTTATTTCGTCTGTTTTTCACGACGTGAGTTGGTTTGAGTCGACGAGGACGACGGGCGTCGGCGACGGGCAGACGGACACGACGCCAGACACGCGGTCGGAGGTGCGTTTGTTTTTTTTGGGGGGTATTAACCTACATAACGCAGACCGGAGTGGGTGGGAACTGGATCGACACCGACCTGCAAGACTAGACTTGGTAAATTAGACGATATGGACGTTTGACGAAGTCGCCGTGACCTACATCTGAGGCAAACTAGACGATGGTAGAAAAAACTTATTGGCCAATGAAAATGTGCTAAAAAACATCAGTACACAGTGAGGACATGCTATTGGTCAGTTGTAAACTAAGGTTTTTAAACCCCCTTTCTTTGAATTCACTTGTAGAAAAGTTGATCTAGATGGTGCGATATTTCATAGAATCGCTGCTGTTTCTAGCTAGCTAGCTAAGAATAGCTAAGTACTTCCTGTTGTGCAACATCAGTCTCTTCCAATGATGTTTAATGTCCTGGAAAATTAATAAATATATATTTATGTCAAATCATTGAACAGGTCTGTAAACTTGACGAAAATGCAGACTGTTCTTCTTAAGGACTTCATGTAGCATGTTAGCCTATTAGCTTCTGCTACAAACATGGTTAAAATAGAGACTTCGGTGTGTCCCAAATTGTGCGCTTCGGAACTTACACTTAATATTTTGAGTGTATCCCGATGAGCAGTGTGCGTAAATGTAGTGCGATATGTGCACTCAAATGTCCAGAAAATTGAGTGTGGATCGATAGACACTTTCCACCCTTATCGTCCGCCAACTTAGTGACGTAGATGACGCTAAACGGAAGCTACGCAACTGACGACACGTCTTCGTAGCAGATTCCGACGTAAATGTCTCGGGAAAACACATTTTACCACAAAACAACAGTAATAACACAATGAAACATGTCTTAATAACTTGTTTCGAGTGATGAAAAGTGTTGTCAAGTGTCAGTGATAGTGTTTCAACGGCTGTTTGCAATCAGCGTTAAAAAGTAGTAGAAGAAGAAGCTGTCGAGTCATTTCCTGTGTGTGTGTAGCAGCAGAGTTTGCTTTGAGACAGTACTACCCTGTTGAAATCAGTGCACTGCGCGAGTAAGTGCACTGTCTTACGGTGAACTGTAAAGCAGTGTACTTAGAGAAGTGTCTTTTTGGACGAAGTAAAGTGACCATGGTTCGTGGCCATTATATGGACATACATTTCTGCCTGTAGCTCCGAGGGTGAGGGTGAGAAGAAAATGAGTGGAATTTGAACTTTGAAATTGAACTACCATTCCAAGTGATGCCAACAAATACAAGACTTCAATTTCACCACACAAGCTAACCATCGGAAAACGGGATGGAAATTGAGGCAAATAGAATGAAATATAAAGCGCTAAACAATACATGTGACTTTGACACCAACGGAAGTAACTGCGCTACATGTGACGAAGCCGCTGATTGGCTGAAGCTGTTTTACTAATAATAACGCACAACTGTACAATGCAATACAAACATTTGAGTTCCGAAATGATTCGCGTTTCAAAAAACTAAAAAGTTTTCCTCTTTCTATAACTCATTCTTTCTGTGTGTAGTTTTGATCTTAAACACCTCAGTAATTATTTAGTTTTCATTTTGATTGTTTCCCCGATTTAAATAAATTATTAAATGTATATATGCCCACTTTATTGAACGAGTCATTTTATCTTTATTTAATGTGTCCATTTGTATAATGTATGCACTTCAAAAAAAAAAGTGTTTTTTCTAACACTACTGGCAATAAAAAAAATCTAATTTTCATGATATTATTGTGATTTGTTCTCTTAACAAAAACGGTTGTAATATGTAATATATGAGGGTTTTATGGTCTTAATTGTAACATTAAAGTAGCCAATCAGCGGCTTCGTCACATGTAGCGCAGGCGTTAAAGTCATACGTATCGTCAGACCAGGAAAGGAAAGAACGGAAAGTGATTTGGTTGACGAAGATCAATATAAATGTTTTATGTGTGGTAAAAAGTATCATGTTAACGTTCTGTTGACGTTTCTTTAACCAAGATTGTACCTACAACGGTACTAGCTAACTCCTTTTTTCAACTGAGAAAAATCTCTAAACTTAGGAAAATGTTGTCGGAACATGATCTGGAGCTTGTAATCCATGCGTTTGTTTCTTCTCGTCTGGACTATTGTAACAGTTTGTTTTCATGTCTTAACAAGAAGGATCTGTCTCGTCTGCAGTTGATTCAGAACTCTGCAGCGAGAATTCTGAGCCGCTCAAGTAGAAGAACTCACATTTCTCCGATCCTTAAAACTCTTCACTGGCTTCCAGTTTCTTTCAGGATCAACTGTAAAATTCTGGTTCTTACTTTCAGATCTATTCATGGTCAGGCTCCTCCTTACATCACTGATCTGATCCAGCCTTACACCCCAGCTCGGGCTCTGAGGTCTGTGGATCAGAATCTACTTATGGTTCCACGCACACGGCTCAGGACCAGAGGAGAGAAATCTTTTCAGGCTGTTGCTCCTAAGCTTTGGAACGATCTTCCTCTCTCTTTGCGGTTGATGGATCTACTGACTCCTTTAAAAAACATCTTAAGACGTTTCTATTTGTTCAGGCTTTTCCTTGAATTTCTCGAACTCCTGTGTTGTTCTCAGTATTATCTTGATCTTTAAAGTATGTACTTTTTTGAGTATTGTTTTGATTGTCTAAGCGCTTTGTGACCCTGGTCTCGAAAAGCGCTATATAAATAAATATTACTTACTTACTTACTTACTTACTTTTGTCCCACTGAATTTTTCCAACTATTGTCCGTACATTTTTCCAGATAAACGTCAACATGGTTAAGCCAAGATGTGGCTTAAATTGTTTTATTTTCTTTGCCAATTAAATTCAAACCAATAGCATAGCAGGCTAAATACTGACCCATTGAAGCTCTGACCACAATTTTTGTATCAATTAACTTTTTGCTCGGCCGACTGTGTGGTCAACTCGCATTCTTAGGGGACCATTCACTCCCACCTTGGCCCCTAATAATAACACCTCCATCCTGTACCCCCCCACCCCACGCCCCCCTCTCCGGAGAGAGTCATTCAGGTCCAGGCGGTCAGCAGGCAGCGGCCCCGCTGTTCCATTATGTCGCTAATTGGCTGAAAGAGCGAGATGGCTACAATATCAAAAAGCTGGAAAAAGAAAAGTTGGAGGGAGCGAAGGAGGGGGGTGAGAAGATGGAGAAAATGATGGAGAAGCAAAGTGACAAGAGAGACATTTTCTCTCATTAGAGGAGGGCGTGTTCGCTTCTTTACAACCGGAGGCAGATTAAGTCGACAAGGTAGTGACATGACTTGGAATGCTAATGTTTGGGTGTGAACGTGTCATATTTAGAGGGATTTTGTTGTTTGTCTTGAGTCGCCAAAAAGGTGGTTCATTAGGTCTGAATAAACAAGCAAATTGAGTGTGTATTTTTGGTAATTTTTGGTGGATTATTGTCCCTAACTGGTGCCAAACCAATATCGTTGAAACAATTCTTATAGAGTTTTTAAAAACTGTGCCAACGAGAACTTAAAAGGAAGGACCCGAAATTTGCAGAAAACATGAATTGATTGAATATGAGTGTGTGTGTGTGAATGGTTGTGTGTCTTTGTGTGCCCTGCGACTGACTGGTGTCCTGTCCAGGGTGTCCCCCCCACCACGACCTACAAAAGGGAATAAGTGGTAGAAATTTGGACTGAAGTTAAACATCTTTCCATAGTTATACACTTTGTTCTTGTCAGTTTTTTGGGGGGATATTGATTTTGTTGTTCGTAGTCGGAATTATTTTCATGAAAAATGTTGGTGATAATATTTTAAAATACACTTTGAATATTTGTATTTTATACAAAAATTACATTAAAACCAAAATACACCAAAACCTAAACGAGGCACTAAAATCTTTAGTGCCCTTCGGTCTAGTTAGTCCTAATTACTCATATTTGGAGGTTTAAATCCCAAGTTATTTTATATTTTTGACTACATACCATCATCAGGTACTTGTTCCTATTTTATTTTTATTTATTTATTATGAATAATTACTGTATTGCTGTGGCTAATTGGAAAAAAATCAATACATTTCTACTTAACCTAACCGAACCTAATTTTGGAAACTAGGGAACAGGAAAAACAGTTTCCAAATGTTTGTTGACATTACATTCCTCCGCCAGAGTTCCCTGAGACTTGGTCATGATCCCTTTGTACCAAAGAAAATTGAGTTTTAATAATCCTTTTACGTTTACGTTCAGAATTGTTGACTTTAATGAATAAAAAACAATAATCAGAATTATGGATGATCTATTACTTTAACAAAAATACATTTTTAAATAACGACCAAGGCCCTCAATAGCTAATGGTTGCCTTATTAGAAATATACTGGAGCAAATTATTAGTTATTTTTACAACCATATCATAATATATATCGGTATTTAAAATACATATTTTAAATGTGCATTTTTAAGTTGTACAATTTAAACATTGTTGATCGATATTGAACACGATTAACCAGCTACTGCTAAGCTAACAATCCATTAAACTAAGTTAGTTTTGACGGTCTCTGTTAAACGATCGTCTTTCTCTACCTAGATTCCCAAATCGTGTTGTTGTCGCTGGTTCAACTTTGATTTGGTTTCTTGCTGATCAACGACAACATTGTCAACTCCACCCGCTGGGGCCTCTTCTCCAGGCTCGTGTGTCCTCATCGCACCCCCCCGCCCCCCAACCCCCTGACCCCTTCCCGTCCTCATCACTTCCACTGACCCCCCATTGAGGAGGGAGAAAGCAACATTAAATTTTAATCTCACTCGCTTGATGGAGAATGCGGGTGCGTGAAAGCCGGTGTTTTCTGCTTACATGAACACATTGGGGGCGGATCAACCATACGCCAATCGACATGGCTGCAGCTGAATGGCCCGACGTGGATCGTAATACTGGGCGATGGACAAAAAAAAAAAAGCCTTCCCACCCACTGTGGACTCCCACACCTCCACCGACATTGAACCAACGCTCAGTCCACTGCTGACCCAAGGCCAGACCCCCTCCCGTTCTCTTAGAAAACCTGCTGCGCACACTTTCGAGGCGTGAGTTGATGAGACACCTGATAGGACATTGTTGTCCCTCAAAAGTGTCCTTAAATAGTCCAAGTTCTGGGGTATAGTTGGACTCACTTTATATCCCACAGTTGGAGATTCTGTGATGCAATGAGTCGGACTTCCTTGATTTCGAGCTTAGGTTTTGCAACTAAAGTTGCAGTGACTCAATTGGACGTGAGTTTCTACTTGGCGCACTAACCGAGCTTCGCTATTGGCTAATCCTTAAGGCTCTGCCTTGTCTATTAACCAATAGCGAACCTCGGTTAAAGGGATGCGTACCATTCGTAAAAACCTGTGATATATTAGATAACCTGGGGTTTTTAGCGAATTGTGAAGCGCTTAAATAAGATTACTGAAATACTGTTGCTTGAAAATACATTTAAACCTTTTTACCTATTTTTTAATTGACTTTGGCTCTGTAGGAGTGATGAGAGTACTTTTTATTACATTAACATTTTAACGTTTTGTTGAGGGCCATAGATGTCCCTCATCATGACCATGTTTTCAACTTGTTACTTTATAAAGTTGCTCAGAAATCTGGGCGAACGAGAGGTTACAAGAGCGGAGTCCATTATGACATTATGAAATAATGGCTTCACTCCTGCTCCAGCCAAGCGGTAATCACGCCCCGCTTTGTTTATACAACGAGTCCCCTGGAGGTGGAGACTTCCGGGGATTTTTAAATTATTTTTAAATTATTTCAATTTCAATTAAAAAACTCGCTTTGTACAAACAGACACCAATAAGAACAGTACAATAGATGTCCAAGATCTATTTAATACACACTAAAATGATTTGCAGATTCTGAAAAATACTCAAAGTTACTAGATTCCAGAATTGTGTACTGATCACACTGATCTAGATGATTACATTTAAAAAATATATTTCTTACAACAATAGAAGACAAAAAAAAACAACCAAAGAGACAAACAAATATGACATGTCCTGATTTGAGTCTAGTCCGGGCACAAGCAAGCTGGTATCATGTGACCACGTCTTTGTGTCCTCTACAGTACCTCGTCTAATCTTATCTCTCGTGGACCCCGTTCCTATTCTTCGAACCCTGATCCCTCGTGAGTGAAAAGGTGGTCCGGACTGGAGAGGCAAGCTGGCCCCGCCACTCCAGCGACTGTAACACTGGAGAGGCCAGTGCGTTCGACATATGGGACAAGGATGGTCAATAGGATTAGATCCTGCTCCCTCTTCTGCCGGCCACACATAATCAACCAGGGGATGAAATCCAGCCGGCCTCCGCTAAAGTATCCCCGATCTCCTTTACCGTAGACTTGGGAATGCGGAGAGCGGCAGTGGGGGTCTGGTGGGCAAAGAGAAAGAGCAGAAGGGGGACTCATGGATTAACATATTCAACAGAGGCAGAGATCAAGCCTTTATAGAGTGAGGACAGAGGGAGGCTTTCTCTCACACACACAGACTCGGAGACAAAACAGAAATGAGTGTAAGCTGGATTTGGAGTCATTGTCATGGAAAAGCGGTGATGGGTCGAGTGATGACTCAACTAGTCATAAGTGACCCAAAATTTTGTTTCTCACAAATCCACATGAGAGCAGGAGCGAAGACGAGATCTTCGTGGAAGTGTAGCAAAGTATCTTAATACTATTGTTTCAAAGAATGGTCCCGACTACACAGATCATAGTCTGTGTTGGATTTGACGAAAAAAGATTACGTACACATGTTTTAGCGAAGAGTGACAATGAGAAAAGATGCAACACAAAACTTTTAGTCACATTTTTATGCATTGTAGGACTTTTATAAGCATTGTTTAGCATTTTTTTAAATATCTATTTTACTTTTTATATATTTCTTATACAATTTTACGCATTAGATTTAAAAAATAAACTTTTTTTTTCTTCATTTATTTCACTTTAATGGTTTATTTTTTTATCTCTACAAAATGTAACAACTATCATTATTATAGGATTGTTCAGTTCAGTTCAGTGCTTTCAAAAGATTAAAAAATAGTTGGTGCCGAATTAAAAAGTACAAAATGTGTACAAATGTTGCTCCAACGATTATTAATAAACTGCACATACCGATGATAAAAACTAGATTAATAAATTATTAATAAATATGTAGATAAGAAAAAAACTGTCTACACAATCCCAATACTGCAGTAAAACACATGCATATCAGCCTTTATTCTTTCCTATTATTATATTACATTTCACGGACCCACCGTATAATATTGTGTTAAGAGTTTTTTATGGCATTGAGGATGGTTATTGCTGTCGGGTGAAAACAGTTTTTGAGTCCTTTTGTTCTGGATTTCATTGACCTGTATCCTCTGCCTGATGGCAACAATTCAATCAAGGAGTGACCGGGGTAGAAAGTGTCTTTTAGAAAGCTCTGTGCTCTTTTAGTACGAGCACCGTTAAGGTGTAAACTGTTGATATTTTCATGTATAACTCAAGTTAATTTAAAACAAACAAATTTGCCACAATTATGACAAACCAAAAAGTAAACAAAGAGAAAATAATGGCTCGTTTGTCCTATTTTATATTTAAGTTCATCATTAAAAATATTTGTAAACAATTGTACTTACATTTATACGACTTACCCAACTCAAGCTGCCTTTTTTCAGAACAAAAAGAAACATAACATTTTCTGAAATCCTTTGTTTTTTTCCTCTTAATTTTTGGGATAACTTCTTAATAAAAGAAATCATACAGCCAGCCATTACTCCTTCAAGTCCGAAATAACTGTTCAGAACAATACAAAGAATCAAGCAAAAAAATAAAACAAGATTAAATTACATTAAAAACATTGATTCAATATATTTGGGCACATTCGGGGACAAGAAACATGGCAGCGTTTCCTTTCCATCATTATATAAAAAAAAACCTCAGGTTTCCTAGTCAAGATGTTTGACATGCACAACTTGTCGGCATTGTTGACATTAAAGCTTGCGTATCGTGTTGTGGGATTACTGGCGGCTTTGAGCCCACAAAACTATATTCTACTCGGGTCTTGAAAGCACCGGGTTGCGCGCGGACCCTTGCCCTGTCCCAGCATGGGCACCAGATTAGAGCAGCAGATTTCTGCACTGGATTGCTGTTTTCATCTGGTATGAAAGGCCTGGCCAGATAGTAGACCAACATGATCTCGTCCATTCATCTCCACATCAAAGATGAGAAGGGTGGAACTACCGCCCTGAAAGGCGAAGAATCTCATTTTGGATCCAGAATGTCCAACGGGTAGCCGATCAGTAAGGGTTCATCTTTGACGTTCGAAATGACAGTTTTTCTCAATCTTTCCATTAACGTGTCCCCGGTGAAGACACCAGGGGTCGCTGACATTTAATATTTTGAGTGCAAAAGGGCGTCCCGATGAGCAGTGTGCGAAAAATGTAGTGTGCAATGAGCACTTAAATGGCCAGAGAATTAAGTGTGTATCGATGGACGCTTTCCACCCTTAACGTTCGCCATCTTAGTGACGTAGACGACGCTTAACGGACGCTACGTCACTGCGTCTTTGGAGCAGATACCTGCGTAAATGTCTTGAGAAAAAGGTCATTTTACCACAAAACAACACAACAATAGTAATAACAAAATGAAACATAACTTAATAACTTGAATCTTGAAACTATATGCAAATTCCCTGAAGTACCAATTATAGAGTTTGCCAAATCCATACAATCAAACCTTCCTTCTGCTCTGTCCCTAGTGGCCGGTGTAAACACAAACAAACCAAAATGTGACTAGGATCTGACCCTTTCCCATAGTTCTGTTGGCCCCCCCATATTGCTCGGCCCTGGGGCCAGCATATCATGGCACAAGCAAGAAGGCCTCATACCTGTGTCATAAAAGGTCACCGGGGGATCTCAGGGATTGGGCAGGCGAATATAAAAGCTTGACCTGGTCAACACAAGTGGGGTGCTGGACAACAAAGATATGAATTTGCCGAACACTAATCAAACTCGGACAGCTTTCAGGTTGGAAATGAGAGCGGCGTATGGACGGAGAGGACGTCCAGTGACAACAATGCGGAATGAACCTGCAGCCCGGGCCGCCGGGTTCCGTGATGGATGAGGTCACCGAGGGGACTTCCCCAAAACAGAGTGTCTTCCAAGGGTCAGCAAGAAGTTCATGGAGGGTCACAGTGCAAACAGAGGGGAGACGCAGTCTGAGTGAAGAAATCCACGAATACCCAGATTCTTAACGAACAATCCCAAAATAACCAGGATCGGTTTAAAGGCAAACATTAAATATCGTCGTGCAGCAGCTCAAAAAAACACAGTGTATATCATTGATGATTAGGTCTGACTACAGGGACCCATTAGTAACCCAGCATCCTCCTCCACGCAGACCTGCCGCCTCATTATGGAATCTAGCAGTGAGGGCTCATCCTCATTACCTGAACACACATACTCAACAAAACACACCAACAGTCACAAATGACTGATAAACAAAAACAAAAAAGATACCTTTTTTGTGTGTGTGTGTGGACGTTGGTACGTGAGGCCAAGTTGCTGTTGTTCTTTTCACCAGACCCAACAACATTAGGGTATATCTGAAACTTGTTTTTATCCTCAAAGCTTCTTGTCTCATTTTTGTTATTTCCCCGGACAGAGTCTTTATCAATCTGTTTTCAAGAACCAGGAACTAACGGTACCCAAGTGGGTCTAGTGACTGGAGAACAGGGAATTAAACAAGAATAAAGATTTTTAAAAGAGAACGGATGGCAGAAATCTAATGTAAGGAAATAAATGTATAATTAATGAAACCTAAAATAACACAGCGGTCAACACACACGTACGACAGAAAACACATGGATGTCCCAAAAAAAAAAACTCATGGAGAAAACCACTAGGAAAAGGGAACAGGAAAGACCAAGACAAGACCAACATAGACTTTTGGACAATCTGACACCACGGACTGGAATCGGGATGGGTAAGTAGTGGCAGCTGGTGTTGATTGTGGTTAGGATCCAGCTGGGTGCCATTAACCTGTCCAGAGAGAAACAACAAAAGAGGGGAAGAACTAAGAAGGAACACAAAATAAAACCACAAAACCTCTGACTCTGTTCTTAAGCCTCATTTTTAGTAGAAAAATGTATTGGCTTAAGAATAAATGTCAAATTTATGGCCCAGGGGTTAAATATTGCCCTTTAAGTGATTGTACGTTGCTAGGCTGATGGTTAAAGTAAATTTATGTTCATGTTTAGCTATAAAAAATCCAGTGTTAAGAATAAGAATAAGGAGCAATATTATTATTTTATATATATATATAATTGTTGTTAATCCTCTGTTGTTCTCAGTATTATCTTGATGACTTTAAAGTGTATATACTTGAGTATTGTTTTGTTTGTTTAAGCGCTTTGTGACCCTGGTCTAGCGCTATATAAATAAATATTACTTACTTACTTAATTAATATAAACAAATTCAAAGAGGCTTGTATTAACGCCACAAACAATGTAGAAGGAAAGGAATTTGCTTGGTGAGTGTTTGATAGGAGGACAAATGCAAGGTCGGGTAATATATATTTCATCAGATAATTTTCAAGAGTAAAAAAAACAAACAAATACATGCGTGTTCCTAGATATTTATATTGTTTGCTAAACCGTTAGAGAGGAGTTTGTTCCAAGAACTAATTATTTAATTATAAGTTGTTTTTTTTAAAAGCCACTGTAACATTCCACTAGAAGCTGTTGTTTTTTATCTTTTTTCAGTAAAATAACTTCTTCTTCTCAAAGTTCCTGGACGTCGTCCAAAGTAGAATTAAAGGTGGACATGACAGCCTTGTGCGTCAACTCAAGTGTTCCGAATCATCAACGCTGAAGTACCTGTTTGTCACGGCCGTAATTAATAAACAATGAAGCCGTCTCTCCTCGTCGGCGCTCAAGAACTGGGGGAATCCGCAGGTTGCTGTTGTGCGCTTTAGCCGCTTTAAAGTTGGCTGATAAAGGAGCATGTGCGGCATTCAACATGTGAGCATATGTGTGTGTGTGCATCCACTCCAGGGTGCTCCAAACTTTGAGAACAGCCCCTCCAAAAAACACTGGCCAGGCCCTCCAAACTCAAAGGATGAGCTCCATTCACCTCTTGGCAACGGCGCTGAGAAATGGAGAAGAGATGGTCAGACAGGGAATGGGTGGGCGGTAAATTATCAGCTTTTAGAAAAGACAACATAGTATTTATTTATAGCCTTCAGTTGGGGGTACTTGGGGTGGGTTGTACTGGATTGGGGGGGTGCATGTTTTTTTACAAGGGGCATCCTAGGTGGTCAGCATTGACCTGCACTAACCCTCAGTATCCTGTCTCATTCTCCCAGCCTTTACACTTGTCTTGTACCGAAGCTGCAGAGACCTCCCTGGTAATTAGCGGACGAGTCAAGCCCGCTCCCTGCCCCCAGAGGCGGTAAATTCTCCTCCGGGTGACACACACACTCACACATGTCCAGGACTGAGGCTTTAAGACACCATTCAGGTCTTACATGCTTTATCCCCCCACTCTACATTTCACCACCACCCCTTGTTTTGTTTCGCTGTCTCAATCCATCAATCTTACCATTAGCGCTCCATATTACACAAACCAGGGGAGAACGCCCCATTTACATAGGTCCTTCAAATTCGTCTTACTGCTAGCACCGCCCTCCGTCTTCCCTACTTGTTGCAGTTCCCTACCGCATTTGTGTCGCGGTTACAGTCCCTCCCCATATTTATCCTTTCACATCAGCCCACCGCAGGTTCACCTCCGCTTACCGTCACCCTGTCCAGGCTTGCTGGAGAACAAGATGGAGGGATGGAGAGGAGGACCGAAGATGCTGGGAGGGTTGGTGGGGGTAGCGGCACTTTGGGTGGTATGTTTCCTGCGAGGGTGGGACACAATGCCCCCAGTGTTCGGGCAGACCCATAGTAGCTTGTTTTACAACAAGGGAGGGGCAGCTATCAATGGCCAGATGATGTGAACCACCCTGAGCTGATTCACAGTGACAAACAGCCCCCTCTATGCGGACCCCCGCCTTCCCCACCTCCTCTTTTCTGCTTTCTCCCATGGCCTCTCCCTCCTTGGTATCCTCACATTCTGGCCCTGCTGGACCAAAACCAGGGTAGTGGAAACTGCGCCGAACGGGCAGCGGACTGGAAGTTAAGGAATTGACACACACAGACATAGAGAGAGTGAAATCTGTTACAACATTCATTTTGTGCTAATAATCTTTGACACATATGCAGCATATGATTGGTTTCTGCTGCAGTATATCTATAAAGAATTATTAGGCATACTGGACAGATCATTGCTCCATCAGATGGTACACATGTAAACACAACAACCACTCGCACTCTCATGGATTCATTTCTTAATATTTCTGGACTGCGGGAAGTAACCAAAAAAAAGAAAAAAAAGAAAGCCGTCACAACAGCATTGGGTCATCTGTAAATAGCATAACTCAAAATGGCTATTGTGGATTTTCATGAAATTCCGTGTTGGTTAGAAATGATGTTGTGTTGCTTCACACCTCTGCTGCGAAGTAAGTAGAAAATATGTTGCCAAACTGGAAAACATAACTATTGAATACTTTTACGTTTAATTGAATTAACTGTCTGCTTGTGACGTTGCACTGACAAGCAACCATTGTAGCCAGTTAGTAAACATGATTTGGGGAGTTTTAAAAAGAACAATGAACACAATTTTGGAATCTATAAGTGTTAACTTGTCAAATTCCCCTGATAAACTTCACGTTTGGAGAAAACTTTGTATGTTGTTAGTAAGTGTAGAGTATAATATTTTTGTCACTTCCTGTTTCTGCTTTTCTCTCCTCATGGAAGTGGAAGATGGCAACATGGCTGTAGCTGATCAACCAATCACTTGCACTATATCTACCACCTGCTGCAATCCCCAACTGTTGGTGTCACCGACCAAACTGGTTGCTTGCAATTTGTTGTGTATCTTGATTGTTCTTCATTTCTTTTGGACTTCTCTATTTTACGTTTATGCCAGGTTGCCAATTTATTGAGTTCTGTTTTGACGTGTTGTATCTGTGGGGGGCGGTTGTATCAGTGTCCTTGTTCTGGTTTTCGTACATTCTATAGCAATAGTGGACGAATGTGGATTGTTAATTTTGACTTTTTTTTTTATTAAACTGTATCTTTATTGTAACTTCTCCTTTGTCAGCTTGAGATTATTCAGATCATGACAGATGATCTTGAGGATGTGTAGCATTTTTTATTCTGTGTTTAATTGAATCGATACTTGAAGTTATGAATGTGCCTTGAAGCTGAACTTATCTACGGAGAAGAAAACGTAAACTAAATTTAATCCGAAAAAGGAAACCAGAAAATCTTACTCAGATTCCTCACAAGTTTACTTATAAATCAAAATGTGTTGTTCTCATCTCAAGAAAAGCCTGTTTGATGACTATTTTTAAATCTTTCTCCCACTTCAGTCAACCAAAATCTTTGTGGTAAAGAGTCAAAAAGTGAGTTGAGTGTTCCGTCTGTCTGTATTTGGGAGGGATGTGGCAGCTGGTTAGCAGTGAGGTTGGTAATAAAGCAGTCCGCCCCCTTGTTAGCGATGACGAGATTGTGAGATCAGCAAGTGCGAGTGCAGGAATGTTCTCCGGCCCCTCTGCACCTCCATATGACGCTAATTGCAGCAGAACGGGGACGGGCTGCTCTGCTGCTGCTGTAATCTATTGTTATTCCAAGCCTTTGTCTCGGCCTGACGACAATCGCCTGCTGAATGAGAGCCTGTTAAGCCGAGCAGATCCTCGTCATTAGACCTCTTTACATCCATTGTTATACGCTAGTGAGGATACTGTAGGGCTATCAGTCATTCTATCAAGGTCTCTTTCCAGACACTTGTTCAGGGGAATCTCTCTTGCCACTCCAAGTATACTTCAGTCATATAAATGGACAACAAAAATAGTTGTGTAGTTATATTTGGGTTTTGATTATTGAGTCTGGTAAGGACTGTCGGCAATGAGGCCTAGACTTTCCTTTGCCTTTGTCCAGCTCTACTTGGGGCACTCGGAGTCTTATAGTCTCTCTATTTTAATTCCAAAGGAAGTGATGGAAATGGTCCCTAGCAGTTCCATTACCACCTGTCAATGTACCTGTTGGTTCAGAAAAATCCTATCTCGTAAAGACTGGGTATTTACCTTTGTGGTTTGGACCAGGTAAGACACCCTAGCATCTAGGAATTTATGTCTTTATGGAATATGTAAAAAAAAAAAAGTTAATGATATCTACAAATATGTAGAGACTACATGGACGGTATACGGAGCTACCAGTGGGACACATGCCCAGATCTGACCACCTTGCAATGGGACAGCTTCAGGTGAGGGTGCAATATGAAAGACCTGAAACTGCCTCACCCTTGGTTTCCACTGAATGTGCTTTAAGTTCTCACTTAGCAAAATCTCAACTCCATTAAAAGGGTGATCATTTACTGGCACAAGTTAATTTGTCCATTATGTCCAGTGGGGTCGTCTTGCTCTCGTTTTTCGGTGCAACAATCATCTGGATAAAAGATTTAAATTATCAACTAAACATCAAGTTGCTGGATTAGACTTTTACTTTTAACGTAATAGCAGACCACCATTTTTCTAGCAGGGCCCCGCGTCAGAGACAATAAATGGCGCCTCTTATAGAAACAATCAAAATAATACTTGTGTTGAATAATAAGGATTAGGATGCCACATCGACATCCTGCCATATTAACACTGAAAGTTGAATGGGTGAGACCCTGGGGTACAGAACTGGTGACGGGTTTTACCTGAGACTTACCATGGCCAAACCATGTTGACCCCCCATTTCAAACAAAATTCTAGGTCTGTGAAAGTATCAAGGGTTATTTAACGGCTTGTCCTAGTATGAATGACTGTTACCTGTCGTTCACAGCAACATGAAATGCTAGTTTAGCAATGAGATAGTAGCTGTGTCTATATTCCGCATACTTCTCTTAGTGCATTGGAGGTTAGTATGCATCAGGATAGTGTACGTACTAACTAGTAACTGCTTCTCCACAGATAGTACGTCTCAAATCAAACTCTGCTGCTACACACTAACAGTAAATGACGCGACAGCTTCTTCTTCTACTTCTATTTAACGATGGTTTCAACCAGCTGTAGGAACACTATCGCCACCTGCTGGCAGCACGTTTGATTTGGATCACGTTGTACTCCTACTGCTGCTGAAAATGCAACTGTAACTATATATGTATATATGTATATATGTATATGTGTGTATATATATATATATATGTATATATGTGTGTGTGTATATACGTATATATATGAATATGACGTAACTTTTGTTAACAATGTCAACGTCAAAAAGATGGAGCCGTTTAGGGTAGAAAGTCTCCATCGAACCATACTCAGTTTTTTGGGTGTTTTAGTGACAATTTAGTGTGTTTGGAGCACTTCATTTCACATACTAAGAATTGAGATGCACTTGCGCTCTAAAAATACTAACTAACGCAAGTATGTGATTTCAGACACAGCCAGTGTTTGTTAGTACCTTAGCATCATTATCTAGATTCTTTATGTAGAATTTGTTCCTTTTCACTTCATAATTTGGGATTACCCAGATGAACATCACAACCTTAAAATAGCCACTTCATGCTGTTTCAAACCGTCTGAACAACCCTAGAAGGATTACAATACTATCTCCACCAATAGTGTTGTGGACAATCGATGACGACAAGCATGTTGTGAGTGAGCTCGGAACATTTTACGGTGGATGCTCTTCAAGATATATCAGCCAGCAGCTGGTGGCACCGCCTCAGTCTCGTCTCGATCTCCCTAAAACAAGCATCTGCGACTTCTGAATACCAGTGTGAATATATTCATCCTCATGCTGCTTTGTTAAATCCCCGGGCGTAAGGCTGTTGTACCCCCCGTGCCCTCTTGGGTGACCCCCGAGGATCAGAGACCAGGTTGTCGAAACATTTGTAACATTTGGCCAAAGCAAATCTCAGGCTTGCCTGTTGAATTGAAGCATCGCAACCAAAGAAAGAAATCCCCCTCAAAACACTCCCTACGCTGGATTGGGACCCCCCTCTCATTCCTTATCCCTTACACACACACACCCACACTCTCTCACGTACACGCTCACAAACTCCGAAGGCTCAACCCCTCACAACCTCCAGCAAATCTCCTTTATCTTTTCCCAGCCAGATGGGGCCGCTGGAATAATAGCCGAAGCGCAATGAGTTCCATTCAATTTGTCATGGCGTCTAAAGGAGCTTGTAAGCCTTCCATTTGCACTGATGTTAGAGTAACCACGGGAGCCTCGTCTGTGTTAGCACTTAATTACCTCCTAATAGCTGCAGCCCACATAAAGACTCGCGCCAACGGGACCTGGCACTGTCCGGCCCCTGCAGACAAACCAGCGCGAGTTTCCCTAAAGGGATGCCCTTTGGTGCCGTCGCTGACCCCGGTTGTTTGGGAACGACTAAGGATTCTGTGTTGGTGAAGATGAACTTCACCGGCGATTCTCTATGGTGTCTTCATGGTGTCATAACTCAGGCAGGGCCCCTCAAACTTGAAGCCCACAGGGTGGTATTCTGATGCCCTGTGGGTAGACGACAAAATATGAAATCTTGAAAAATGTTGTGCGAGATGAACCGACTTCTTCCACAAGTTGATGACAAGAATTTACCTCGTCCTTGACCCAGAGTTTGAGAACCGCACTCTGATATTATTATTACTTATATATTACTTATATATTATTATTATTATATCAGTATCATCGTATGGTGCCAACACGACACCATACGGAATAAAGCCGGAGCAAGTAATTCAAAGGGTTTTTGGAAGAATCTTGACTAGTTTGTTTAGAACAAAAAGTTAAGATGTGCATATTGTGACCAATTAAGTTTTTGATACGTGTAACTGTAATTTGTTGAATCTGGGAAAACTTCCCTGAGCTAGAAAAGTCCAATCAGAAGAAAGGATTTTAAAAGAAAGAAAGAAAGAAACGGCAAGAATTGAAGAAGAGAAAACTGATGATTTATTTGTGTACAGTTGGGGTTGGTTTAAAATATTCAAGATGTGGCTTTTTTTCCAGTACATTTCCCTGGATATACCATAGAAAGAATTAGTCGAAAATTCTCTTATATTATATAATATTAATTCCATGTGGAAATCAGCAGTTTGACAGCTATTGATGAATAAATAAAGTTTATTATGCTCCTTGTTTAGATACAAATGAAAACTCATTTTCATTATAATATAATATACATAATACAGAATAAATTAAATTATTTAAAAACTAAAGGAAAACTACTAACAACCTGTCCTCGTCACCAGAAAATCAGAGATATTTTCTAAACACTTAGAACAATAAGAAACAAAGACATCGCAAATAACGAATTATCATTTTTTTTAAAAACTAGTAAAATTAAAATGTCGAGAGCGCGGATCAAACCGACGAAAACCCTGATTCCTTGGAGTTAAAACAATTGAAAGTTACCGTTAAGTATCGCAACTAGATTGGTCACTTTTTCCACCGAAATCAAAGTCAGAGGCAACGCTTCTACGTTACTTTGCGGCCTGTATGAGCTACAGAAACCCGATGTCAATGATGGGCTCTTCAAAAAATCAACACAAATCAAGATTATAATCAGAACATATACCAATGCAAGTAAACACTTAAATTAAATTAAATATTAAAAGATAAAGAAAACAAAAACAACCAAATCCCTGGGAGCGTGGCGTTCAGCGCCCTCTATGGGCCAGTTGCCACTGTATGGGTTACAAAGTCCAACCCAGGGGAACATTTACAAGCCTTGATCAGATCTTACCAAGTCTCAACACCTGATTAAAAAAGCCAATTTAGAACTGAAGTTAATGGATTGTCCTTTTGAGCATAAAAAGACTGGAAGTCACTTACAAACCAAACCAAAAAAAGTAACTACCTTTACAGCATTAAAAAAACATATTCACAGCCTTGGTTCTAAATCACTAATATAAAGTTGGAAAGAACAAAGTGCAAGGGATGACAAAGTGCAAATAAAAAGGACATAGATCAAAGAAAATAACGCAAAGAAAAATGCCCCAAAATTCAGAATCAAACAGTGTAAAAGTACGAGTAACTGGGCATGTTTCAATCGTTACATCTGCATATCATAATGCCGCCTGAAATCCACTTCTAGCAAAACCTACATTTTCAAGATGGCCGCCTCCACGATTTGTACTTCAAAAACGACACAAAAACTAAATTGTGCAACTTGAATAATTGGGTGGATTATGAGTATTTAAAAAATATTCATTTTGAACTTAAGTACTTTGAAACGATGTTTACACGTATTTGTGCGTCGTCCATTTTGTTGGACGCCTTGTCTTTATGCTAATGTCGGCCTCCAATGATGTTTGTTCATTTCATTCTCCGAGCACTCGGGATGAACTTGAATCCGAAGCAGCTCAAACAACTTTCATGGGTTGATCCGCTTAACGAGAGCAAAAGGAAACGAGCGACTCTCGGATCCCGAGAGGGGAAGACGGGCGGTCATGGGAAATGGAGAGAGCCTGGACTCTCACTGGAGAACCCGACGTCCTGCCCGGGCACTTGACTGTACGCGTACAGTAGGATGTAAATGCATGTGCACGTCCTTCAACGGGAGCCAGACGACATTCCTCGCCTACAAAAGCCAGACTTTTGCTTCATTTCGTTCCAAGATTTGCCAGAGAAAGAGCTGGAGAGCCTGAGCCAGGACGGGGCTTTCACAAGCGCCTGGCCTCGGCTGGTCAGTGCACGCCCCAGACAGAAAGAGAAACCTTTTCTTGTGTTTTTTTTACCCTCTTTTTTTTTTTTTTTTGCTTGGTTTTGTTCCTTCTGCTTTTTACATCTAGGAGTCGGATTAGCCGGATTAAGTATGCTCACATATGCTGCTCCTCACTGGAGTATTCACCACGGCGACGGGCCGACCGCCCAGACTGATGCACCGGGAGAAAGAAGGAGAGTCAACGGAATCTGGATGGAACCGGAAATGCACTCAATTCTCAACTCTTTATTTTCCCTCAAAACATTTGTTTCAGGTGAAAATAATCTTTACATTGTCATTGTATAACATGTTAAAACTTAAAACCTCTTATTTAATACATTTAATTCAGGTTATTTATTTATTGATGTGGACTCTGCAGGTCAGGATGGAGAGAATGAGCCACTAGGAGGAGCTACAGAGTCGAAAAGAGGAGAAGTGATTGATTGATTGATGCACATTTATTCTTCCTACGTTGGGAAATATTGAGTAAGCACAGGATTTAAAAATAACATATTTACACATTATATTAAGACATACAGAACACATATTTATAACAATAACAAAAAAAACAATAGTAAAATAAAAATGAATAAATCAACAGCAATAAAAAAAAAAGTGGGATGAGAGAGTTATTAACACTAATAAAAAAACTCTTATTTTTTAAATTAAATATTGTGTTGTGGGCGCAAATCCCTCCTTCTTGTAGCGCGGGTGAATAAATTAAGCAATGGAGGTGCTTTTCAGTGCGTTTCCTGTACGTTTTTTAAACAGAAAAATATATTAAATTAAATTTATGGGGATGAATTTAAGTATGGAATGCCGAGAGTGTCAAAATTAGGTTAAAAAAAAGACCAAATATATCCATAAAAACCTGTTTAAATGGATATAAATAAGGTGATTTATGTGTAATTGACAGGGGTAAAAAGGAGCTTTCAAAAGACAAACTGGTTAAAATGTTTTTTGGGATATGCTTTAGGGAAATGTGGAAAATTAATTATTACCATATTTATAAACATATTTTTTTGTTTATCAATTTCCTATTACAGCGAATACTTGAGTGTTTAAATTTAAACGAATTTTGATTTTTGTCAAACTTTATATTTGCAATTGCTTTTCAATTAACAATTGAATTAACATTGGAATTCGCTTTTAAAAATCAGAATAAATCCTTGAAATCCATCCACTTTTTTTTTTCCCCCTCAACACTTCCAGAACCGAAGGCCCCAAAATGTATGAACGGAGACTGCAGTGTCGACTCCTGCTGGTCGTGTCCAGTCCTGCCCACACGTTCATGAGACCTCGTGAAAACACACACACACACACACACACACACACACACACACACACACACACACACACACACACACACACACACACACACACACACACACACACACACACACACACACACACACACACACACACACACACACACACACACACACACACACACACACACACATATATATGTATATATAGAGGCAATTAGTGTGTGGCTGCACACGACCACTCGTCATATCTGGACCACAAAGCTGCTGTCACAACCGTTTAAGGTTCGAGAACCCGAGGCCAGTGCGCGGTCCATATGTCCAACAAGAGGCTCGGCAGCACACACACACATACACACACACACACACACTCAGAGACACACACGCACGCACACAGAGCGGATCATAACCGTTAAAAACAATTTGACACACCTCATTAATTAACGTTAAAGATGCACTTTGACTGCAGCTGCTGGTTCGACCCCCGCCGGAAGAAAACCTATTAGTTATTAGTTATGGTCTGGAATAACTGTTACTAACCGACCGATCAGAACCGACTAGTTAAACGAGTGACTACAGTCAACTTAATCCAAGGAGTTATTATTATGAAAGGACGTCCTTGACTAGTTTGTAAACATAAAAAAGAATTAAATGACATTAACATTATAACAATAATGATCTTTGTAATTATAATTACAAGTTTAATTTTATTTTTTTATTAGTTATTTATATTTTTTATTTAAAATTCAGAGGAATATAAGGACGTTTTTTCCAGGTGGCTAAACTGTACTTTAACTTTAAAGTAACTGTAACTTTATTTTAAAAACTTTTTCGAGGCTGATAATATGTATTTAACGCAACATCTTGTTGACCATAAATCACAATATTATGACCAACATTTTTTTATTTATATATATTTTTTAAATATTATTCGTTACTTGCATATCTATTAAAAAATGTGGTCAAGCCTTCGTTATTGTTGTTTTAAATAATTTATTATGGCTTTAAATTGTGTTTTCCCTTAGAAAAAGGCCCGGGTGAGATTTATTTATCCCGGGTAATAGCATCAGATCAACGCCCAATATTTTTACAAGAAGGCGCCAATATGTAGGAGCGATTTCACTCGATATTAACGCGCGTCTGTCTGTATAATGACACGTCACTCCTCCCTCCTTCCCTCTCTCTCTCTCTCTCTCTCTCTCCCCCCCTTTGTCTCCCTCCTCTCGCCTCCCCTCCTGCTCTCTGATTGGTCGCCGGCAGCAGGCCCGGACAGTGGGGCGCGTTGTCCCCCCGGAGCCGAGGGCCTCAAGCTCCGGGGAGCGCGCGTATAAAAGCGCGGTCTGGCGCAGCGTCGCTCCAAATGGACTGTCAGAGAACATTTGGACTAACAAGTGGATTTCAATCTTATCTTTTGGTAAGTCTTTAAAAAAAATAAATAACTTAAAGATCATTTACATTAAGTTGATTTATTTTGTATCAAGAGAAAACTTTTCTAAAGTTGTTGTTTTTTTTTCATTCCAGAACTTCTAAGTTGGACTCATGGATTCAGACACGAGCCGAGTGTCCAGCAGACCCTCCTCGCCCGAGGTGGACGACATCTTCCTGTCCACCCTGAAGAAGTCGGTGCACGGCTTCTCCGGCACCGTGTCCTCCACGCAGAGCGACTCCTCCTCGGAGCTGGCCGCCCTGCACGGGCTCCACGGCATCGACGACGAGCTCTCGCTGCGCATGCTCTCCAAGAAGGACCGCAAGCTCCTGTCCGAGAACGAGCTCCAGACCATCCGCCTCAAGATCAACAGCCGCGAGCGCAAGCGCATGCACGACCTGAACGTGGCCATGGACGGCCTGCGGGAGGTCATGCCGTACGCGCACGGGCCCTCCGTGCGCAAGCTGTCCAAGATCGCCACGCTGCTGCTGGCCAGAAACTACATCCTGATGCTGAGCAACTCTCTGGAGGAGATGAAGCGGCTGGTCAGCGAGATCTACGGCTCCGGGCACCACAGCGGGTTCCACCCGTCGGCCTGTGGCACCATGGCGCACGCCGGCCCGGTGCCGGGTCACCCGGCTCCGGCGCATCCTGCGGTGCACCACCCTCTGCTGCCGCCTCCGCCGGTCTCCAGCGCGTCGCTGTCCGCGCCCGGGATCTCCGCCGTGACCTCGGTCCGGCCCCACCACGGACTCCTGAAAGCGCCCTCGGCCCCCGCGGGGCCCCTGGGCAGCAGCTTCCACCACTGGGGCGTCGGCACCGGGATGCCTTGCCCGTGCAGCATGTGCCAGGTCCCGCCGCCGCACATGAGCTCCGTGTCCATGTCCAGACTGACCGGGGACTCCAAGTGACTCTCACGGAACTTTCTCACGAACTCTTTTGTTTAATTTATCCGAGTCCGTTGACGGAACCGCGGGAGTGTTTTTGCTGTAGTGACGAAGTACCCCCTAAAAAAACACCTTGTGTCCTGTATATATGTAGATGATCGACCAAATAGATTTATATATTAGAGCGAAGACTCATGAAGACTCATGTTGCACCTGCTTCATCCTCGACACCTGTTCACCCCACAGACTTCTCTCCTGTCTTTCTTATATGGAAAAAAAAAGAAGATATTTATTGACTATTTGCAGAATTGAAATGACCCTGTCGAGCGCTGAATAATAAAGACGCTTCATTGAAACAAAGTTTTTTGTGTGTTTTTGAACACAATTATGACCGGTTGTGTTATCAGTTTTATCTTGCCCTTTAAAGTATATACTTTATTGAATATTGTTTTGATCGTTTTAAGCGCTTTGTGACCCTGGTCTGGAAAAGCGCTATACAAATAAAAATTACTTACTTACTTTATTATTGACAAAACCCTGATTTTTTTTTTTTTTTGGATTAAAATGTACTTTCTTTTAAACGATACGTTAAACGATATTAAGTATATTTGACTTGTATTCTTTTAATAATATGTATTTAGGAAATAGGCGGGAAAAAATAAAAAAAATAATGTAATGTATATATTTGTAGATAAAAAACATTCATCAAAAAATTGCATTAGAAATGAATATATCAAACCAATAATGACCAACTTAACATTTCTTATAATCAGAATTAATTCTGCACCAAGTAGATATTATTATTATTTAAAAAAAAAAAGGTTAATCGGTTTTTCAATGAATGTTGCCTGATTAATGATTTAAAAATGTGTTTTAATGGTGAGAATTACATGAATTAATGCTCGAAGTAGTTTTCTGAGATTGGATTTCACATTTAAAATAAAGCGAAATACGTGTAAATCAACCACTAAAAATAAATAGAAATTCAAACGTTTCAGCAATTTGACAATTTTTCAATAAATACCTGAAACAAGTAGAAATAATACAATTCTTAATGCGGATTTGTCTATTTAATAACAGAGGTTAGAGATAAATCTTTCTAAAAGCTGCTCAGAGCTCAGCTATTCAATTTGGTAACAAAGAGTCGATATTTTTGGACCCTGAGATTATAATGAAATAAAGAACATTTGGATAATTTACTGACCAAAAATACATGATGTGTTTGTTATATTTAAAAATATATATTATTTTTCATATGTTTCATGGTTTTTCTCAATTAATTTCAATAATTCTGGATAAAAGCCTTTAGTAAAATAAATTCTCCATCCCTAATGGTTATTGAAATGACTTTTATGATTGTGTTTTCATTGCCGTGGTTACTATGCAGAGTAATCAATAATTATAGATGATTAAAACAATAAATATTCTTATTTTCTTCGAATGAATCTGAGTCTAACATTAAGAAAATAACATTTTTATGTTTTCAATTATTTTTTAGCACCAATATTTTTTGTTTTTCAGTCCAATATTGACAGCCGACTAATAGTAGAAACGAATATTGTACTTCATAAAGCCATGTTTAGTGGTGTAAAGTTACAGTAAGTTACAGTTTAAAAGTTTACATTAAGAACATTTTCATGCAGGCAAAGGATATGAATGCAACATTTTTATTTATTTATTATTATTTCTAGTGAATATTTATAATTCCTCTTGTTTTCTCTCAAGCGCAGCACCAACTGGTTTGTTTTAATATATATTTTAAACTCAACATTGTTCACAAGAAATAATTAATTAAAACAAATATAGGGGAAATAACTTAGAGATAAACAAAGTGTTTAAAACCAATTTAGTGTAAATGTTTGAGAAGTGAGGCAAGTTTGATCCATGAGCTCCTTTTCTCACTTATTCAAGATATTTTTCTTTATTATTATAGATTTGATATTTGTGTTTTTTCTCCACAGGTACAGGTTTCTCTTCAACAAATTAGACGGTGTCGCTGAATAATGTTGAATATTTTGGCTACACAACTTTTGACTTGTCCATTATTATTGTCTTTAAAAACCAAAATGTTGCCTCACCTCAAAGAAAACACGATCCTCAAGTTCCTGTTGCCGACTTTTACGAATATCACCTCGCAAACTTGTGTACTGATACTCCCAAGGCGAGTATAAACCCTCTGCAAAGTACTATAAATCAACACCAAGAACTTCAGTTTTCCCTCCAACACGACACTGCAACATATATTTTTCAAATATCGCTCAAGTTGTTTTCAGGACCTCTGGGTGACAAGGCTCTTGACAGTCACCTGGTGAACAGGTTCGGCAGCTGCACAGCAGATTGTGATATTGTAGCAACGTTTTTCAAAGATTGGTGAAGCTGTGATCTGAATATTCATGCGCACATTCATTTGTCAACATTTGAATTATTGAAAGTCCTTAAGCTTCTTTGGAGGACGCCGCTGAGAACAAACTCGTTCAAGGGAAATATGACTTTGTGCTTGTTAGTGTAAATGGGAAGCAGAGGTGACGGTATTGATGGATCAACAACGACGGATTTCAACAGGTTTTAAGTAAGTAAGTAAGTAAGTAAGTAATATTTATTCATATAGCGCTTTTCGAGACCAGGGTCACAAAGCGCTTTAACAATCAAAACAATACTCAAAACAGTACATACTTCAAAGATCAAGACAACACCGAGAACAACACAGGAGTTCGAGAAATTCAAGGAAAAGCCTGAACAAATAGAAACGTCTTAAGATGTTTCTTAAAGGAGTCAGTAGATCCATCAAGCGCAAAGAGAGAGGAAGATTGTTCCAAAGCTTAGGAGCAACAGCCTGAAAAGATTTCTCTCCTCTGGTCCTGAGCCGAGTGCGTGGAACCATAAGTAGATTCTGATCCACAGACCTCAGAGACCGAGCTGGGGTGTAAGGCTAGATCAGATCAGTGATGTAAGGAGGAGCCTGACCATGAATAGCTCTGAAAGTAAGAACCAGAATTTTAAAGTTGATCCTGAAAGAAACTGGAAGCCAGTGAAGAGTTTTAAGGATCGGAGAAATGTGAGTTCTCCTACTTGAGCGGGTCAGAATTCTCGCTGCAGAGTTCTGAATCAACTGCAGACGAGACAGATCCTTCTTGTTAAGACATGAAAACAAACTGTTACAATAGTCCAGACGAGAAGAAACAAACGCATGGATTACAAGCTCCAGATCATGTTGTGACAACATTTTCCTAAGTTTAGAGATTTTTCTCAGTTGAAGGAAACAGTTTCTGGTCAGTTTTCTGCAGTGTTGAACAAGAGACATGTCTTTATCAAATACAACACCCAGGTTTCTCAGGCACAGTTTGACAGACTGACCTAAGTCACCCAAGTACTGACTCAACCCTGGAATCTTATCATCAGGAGCAATCACCAGAGTTTCAGTTTTGTCCACATTAAGCTGTAAAGTGTTTTCACTCAGCCATTGTTTGATTTCTAGCAAACAATTGACTAAGCTGTTCAGCCTTTGGGGCTCAGTTGGGTCAAAAGAGCAGTAGAGCTGGATGTCATCAGCAAAAATGTGATAAGAAACATCTGGAAATCTCTGAATGATTTTACCAAGGGGAATCAAGTACAGCAAAAACAATAAAGGACCCAGAACAGAACCTTGAGGGACTCCACACAACAGATCTGCCGATTCAGACCTCATTTGATTGGCAGATACACTAAAACTGCGCCCAGAAAGGTAAGATGAGAACCATTCTAACACAGACCCAGACAGTCCCACTTCATCCCTTAGTCTTCTCAGCAGGATCTGGTGATCAACTGTGTCAAAGGCTGACGACAGATCCAAGAGAACCAGAACAGTGAATTTACCAGAGTCAGCCGACATCATGATGTCACTGGACACTTTCAATAAAGCTGTCTCCGTAGAGTGATGTTTACGGAAGCCAGACTGAAACTTCTCATGGATGTCGCTCTGATCCAGGAACAAAGACAGCTGCTCGGACACCACCTTCTCCAAGATCTTGGACAAGAAAGGGAGCTTAGAAATAGGCCTGAAATTACTGAGGTCAGTTGGGTCTAAGCCTGGTTTTTTGAGCAGAGGCTCCACAATGGCATGTTTAAATGCATTGGGAAAAACCCCTGTGGAAAGGGAGAGGTTCACCATATTGGTAACCCAGGGGCCAATTACATCAAATACTTTGATAAAAAGCCTACAAGGAAGGACGTCATCTGAGCAAGAGGAGGGTTTCATCTTGTTCACTAGTGCTGAAATATCACCCAAAGATACAGCAGTGAAGGATGACCAAGAGGAGGAGATGGGCTCAGAGACAGTAGGGGTTCCCAACAAAGGGGGAGAGATTTTCTCTTTGATCAATTTAATTTTGTCAATGAAAAATCTCAACAATGCATTGCTGTCAGCTTCACAGAAGACCGGCGTGATTTGAGGAGCAGGAGACACGAGAGAATTAATCGTGTCAAACAAAACTTTGGGGTTTTTCCTATTTGCTGCTACCAGTTTTCTGATGTAATCAGATCTAGCAGTTTCTACCATCTCATTGTAAGAAGTCAACAGATCCCTGAGGTGAAGTCTGTGCACCTCAAGTTTAGTAGACTTCCAGAGACGCTCAGTCTTTCGACAAAGTCTCTTCAGACTCAGGAGATCTTCATTTGTCCAAGGGCACCGTTTTTTCTGAATTTTCAAGTTTGATTTAACAGGTGCCACTTGATCCAGTATTTCAACACAATGATCAGTGTAACAGTGAATCAAACTGTCCACGTCTGAGCAGTCATCAAAGGAAAGACGGTCAAACATAGCAGAAAAACTGTCTGCAGTATCGGCTGAGATGACACGCCTCTGAGACCTAACTTTCAAAGGCTTAGGTTCAGGGATGAAGTCCAGGTTGAACAAGACAAGAGAATGATCACTCAGATGGACATCATGTACAGATACATTATAAATGTTCAGGCCAAGAGTAAAAACTAAGTCTAAAATGTGGCCTTTTTGATGAGTGGGTTCAGAAACATGTTGCTCAAAATTAAAGGCTTCAGTTAAAGTTAAAAGTTCTTTAGCAGAACAAGATGTGACGTCATCAACATGAAGATTAAAGTCTCCAAGAATAAGAACAGATTCCATCTGAATAATGGAAGATAAGAAGTCACTAAAGTCTTTCAAGAACACCGCCGCAGGACCAGGCGGACGGTAGATTGACACACAATAGAAAGGTCTTGTAGAACCAACCAAGATCATCTGAGACTCAAAAGAAGTGAATTCCTGTGTCTGAATCACTTTGCAAGAACAACTCTCCCAAAAAACAGTAGCAAGACCTCCTCCACGACCAGAGAGGCGAGGCTTCCCCAGGACAGCGCTCCCTACTGGACAGAGTTCGTTCAGATGAATAAACTCTTCCTCTCTCTGCCAAGTCTCAGAAAGACATAATAAATCCAAATTAACTCTTGTGAAAAGATCATTAAGAATAAAGGATTTATTAGTAATGGAGCGAACATTAAGAAGTCCCACATTCAGCACCGATGACGTCACTGACGACGCCGCGTCACTGACAGGCGCGCAGAGCGGGATCTTTTGAAGCGAACAGCGGTCACCCAGTTAACCAACCACTTTCTGGTCATAAATGATACGAAGGGTCACATCTAAAGGTAAATCAAGAATCTGAACTCACACAGAATCTGCACATGATAGTTTTGGTGAAATAAGCAAAGTACAGATGCTGATCAACTGTTCTTTATGCCTCTTTCTAAGTAATGGAAAGCAGGCTGGTGGTCCAAGATCGAAGATTCCCAGGACCTAAAGGGGTTCAAAGGGCAACAAATATGTTTATTTAAGCATGTGTTAAAGTGATGTGTGACTCTATTGTATCATCAGTGTGTGTCTGTTTGTACAAAACTCTCTTTTCATTGAAATATTGACATTACAAAATGATCTTAAGCCCCGCCCACTGAAAACCCTTTGTTTTCCTGGAGATTCAATCTTGTTGACCATAACCGAAACCCAGCCTGCTGTGACTGGTCAAGCGTCAAGGTTTGTCACCGCGCTTCATCAATCTCAATCAACCCCTCTAATATTATTTGCTGTTGAATTCTAGGCAAACAGGTTAAACATAACGTGTCAAAAAGGGATGCAAAGTGAAACTACAGTTTTATTGGCATTTTGATAACATATTCATTATTAATGAGCGAATGGGTCGCAGGCAAATCCAAAATGCAGTAGAGCTTAAGTTCCCCTGACCCCCTGAAGAGGTTGTCTGTCTATCGCAGGCGGTAAACGAACGCAAAGAAAATGCTAAATTCCACATAGAAGGGCGTCAGGTTACCCCCTTGCTGTGAGCAGTCACCCTAGCCTCTGTGCCACTGTGTGCAAAGACTTAAGAAATAGTTTTTTAAAAAGCCAACATCTTACTGGTCTGTAAAGTAACCGTGATGGTTGCCGCGAAATCCACGGAGACAATCATCCAACCGCCTGTCTTGGGAAATTTTGCGCCATGGTTCCTAATTCCCTTTTCTTTTTCTTTTCTTGTATTAGCCCTACTCTACTCTACTCAACCATACATGGTTTGTGTTGCGCTTCCACCAGCAATGTACTTTGAAGCAGATACTAGTTTTAGATCTTGCTCCATTCTGGTTCCAAGCAACAGAGACAGCACTCGATAGATGATGGAGACCAAAGGTCGGCCACTGATCAGAGAGCGACTTCAGTCAGCAGCACGACTTCCAACAGAAAAAAACAAACCCCCCATTTTTAGATTTCACCAGAGAAAGAGCAGTTGGTCCGAAATTAGTTCTGTGTTCTGTGGACAAGTTGCAGACCCTTTTGTGTCTGGTAAGTACAACATTGCCTCCATGTTCTGTGGTGCTTTTACTTAACTTCCCCCTCTAGCGTAAGTAGGCAGTAGGACCGGTGGAAACACAACACAATAGAGTAGAATCGAGTAGGGTAAGGTAAGGTAAGGTAAGGTAAAACTTTATTGATCCCTCAGGAGGTCTCCTTCGGGAAATTGTCGGGAAAAAATAATTTTTTTACAGTAGCCATTGCAATTCTTTATAAAATAAGAACAAGAGAAATAAAGAGAAGGAACACAATTACACAATCTAAGTCTAAAGATAAAGATAAAGAACATAGATAAAAAAAAAATAACAAAGACAAAGGATACAAAGACTAACATAGAACAGAACATCGAGATACTCTCACTCCACTCCTGCCCCCGAACTCAGAATTGTACAATTTAATAGCCCGAGGAATGAATGAGTCCTTGAGTCTATTAGTTTTGCACCTGGGTAGGAGCATTCGTGCACTCATTCTGCTTCTCTGCGCACTGATGACAGTGTTCAGAGGATGACTGTCATCATCCATGATGGACAGTAGTTTGTTCAATGATCTCCTCACAGCAACTGTCACCAGTGAGTCCAGCTTCATTCCAACCACAGAGCCAGCCCTCCTGATCAACCTGTCCAACCTGTTGACACTTCTCTTGGACACATTTCCACCCCAACACACCACAGCATAGAACAGGACACTGGCCACCACAGACTGGTAGAACATGCAGAGAGGGCAGGAACTGTGTAGAGGAGAAGCGCCATAGGTACTTTGAGGTACAACCTCAAAGGTATCAACCTTTTTGAGACTACTCAAAGGTCACAATGCCTGTACTTGACAAAGACATGTAACTAGCACAACACAAAAAATGCAAAAAACTGACCCAAACTTTTTCCTTCAACTAAGGAAAATCTTTAAACTCAGGAAAATGGTGTCACAACACGATCTGGTGCTTGTAATTTATGCGTTTGTGTCTTCTCGTTTAGACTATTGTAACAGTTTATTTTGATGTCTGAACAAGAAGGAGTTGTCTCGCCTGCAGTTGATACAAAACTCTGACCCGCTCTAGTAGAAGAACTCACATTTCCCCGATCCTTAAATCTCTTCACTGGCTGCCAGTTTCTTTCAGGATCAATTTTAAAATTCTGGTTCTTACTTTTAGATCTATTCATGGTCAGACCTTCCATCAGTGACTTACTTACTTTAGTATGTGACCCTAAGGGCTAGTCTAGTCAGTCGATTACACACTTCTCTAATACCTTAATATATATAATTAAAGCTGATTCATGATATTTCTCTAATACACTTATCACATTATTGATCCTCCAAATAATTACCAATGGAGAAACAAGAAAGGAAACAAAATCAAACATAATAATATCTATTAAAAGGTTCAGACCAAAAGGGCCTGTGGTGTCTCCGGGCTATCTGGTGGACGTCTGTGACCCCTAAAGTACATTCTTCTGTAAAATCTAAAGTATTATAACCAAAAACTTAAGTAAAAACTAGTATTTTGTGCCTCTGGAGATACACTTTGACTTTATTTTTTCTTCACATTTTAAAACTTTAAGCTTTTGCCATCACCGACCCCTTGTAGCACAATACTCATATAGTACGTATATATCCAAGGATAATATCCGACACAGTCTCACGAAAGTTGGGTTATTGAATCAAAGAAAAGAGAATCAAAGGTCCAAAACTTCACTTTGTCATGCAGAAGAATGGTCAGTGTGGGAAACATTCTAACGCTGAAGTTTCTGGGACGACAGCAGCTGGGCCACACATCCACACATGCATTTGAATAAACAGCTCCTCATCCTCCGTTGGTGGCAGGGTGACTTATCCATTGATGCCGAGTGTGAGCCGGATCCACTGACAGTTTAAATATTCATAACTTTGGACAGAAGGGGAGCATCAGTGTGTTACTGTTGTAACTGGATTTAAATCTTCCTGAAAACACCGCACAGATGTACACCCTTTCAAACACCACACATCACGGCGTTGTTGGCACAACGGATTAAGCTGCTGGGATGCATCAAAGGTAGCCGAAGAAGAAGGAGAAGAAAAAAAAAAACAACAACACTGAAACAGAGTCCATGATGGAGCAAGAGGATGAATCAGGGAGAGAAGATAAACAAACAGAGATAATGTCAGAAACAAAGACGGGATTTACCTCTTACAAGGGAGGAGAGGAGGCTCGAAGGTGAAATTGAGGCCCCGGATTTCCCATGGGAGCCTGTTTATCCCGACACTGCTCTCCCTAACACTGGTGCTAATTCCGGGTGTGCTCTTGTCTTGTTTTCTTTTTTTTTTGAAGCCTTTAAAAACCTGAGATTCTTCTTCATATTCTCATAGTTTCTTTCTTGGAAATCCTTCCCATCAGTCCATGATTGGTTTGACGAAGACAAATTATCTATAAACATAACATAATTAGTACAAAACAGTTCCTTATTTCAGTTCCAAACGTACTTAAAGACAAGAATACATGCAACTTTTTAACATTTAAACTATCCATGAAGAAAAATGCATTTTCTTTTAAAGCGGAAATGCTTATATCAAATATTTTCTATGCCTCCTTCACGCTAGATATATCCGTATTTGTGTGTAGAAATATGTTTTTAAATAGAAAAGCGGGGAGAACCCTAGGGTTTTCAGTGAGTGGATGATGGAGATAAGGAATTAAAATAACTATTTATAATTGACGATGTTTTAAAAGGCTGTCAATTCCTCATCTCATGTATATAACTGACAAATTTTATATACTGTGGTTTTTCTAGGTGTAGCAATTTATGTGATTCATTTACTGATTTTTTAAATCTGTTTCTGTTTGTAAGTAAGTAAAATCAGATTTTTTTTTTGGGTTGTCGGGTGAAGTCGATTAAAAACGAAACAAAACCTTAAATTGACAGTTAATACTTGTATTAATTTAAAGCAATTTTTATACACCTGACTTTAACTTTTTTTTTTAATTCTCTAAGGATTTGGACAAAAGAACACAACAATACTCATCCCTGTTGGTGAAAACGAAGGGGTTGAGCAAAACTGACTGGAATGATAATACATGGTTCAGTTTGTCCAAAACAATATTTAGTATTATTAAGAGGCTATTTTCCTGTTTCTCAATCCATTGACCTGTCACAATAATGAATTTAAATGGACTCAAATTGAGTTGAGAACTTTTCTGAGAGATTTTAAATTCATGTATTGTGTATTTTTGTGCAAGTGTTAACTTATAACTTGTTTATTTTCTAATTATTTAGACAAAAGAACCCATAAATATTAAGCCCTGCTGGTGGAAACAAGTGTCAACTACAGCAAAACTTTAATGACTAGAACTGCATCTGTTCAAGTCTGTTTAAAACAATAAATATAAATACAATGTATAAATATTATCATCTGCCAGAATCCAAAAACTTTTTTTGGCAAATAAAAGAAGAAAGAAGAATGGATTATTTAGCTAAATTAATCAGAAATGATGATTAATAAATCTCTGATTTTTCAAAATCTTAGTTTAAGACCAATATCTTCTGTTAAAAAGAATATGAAAAAGAATATAGAAAAAGAATAATAGAAAAAAGAATAATAAGACAACTGAACAAGAGAACTGGACAAGCCTGACATTATGAGTTTGATGGACCACCAAGAGCTTTTCCAGTCCAGATGTTTGGCCAAAGATATGTGTTGCAAGACTTTTTCAGGAGGAGAAGAACAAAAAAAAAAAACAGCTTATCTTAATGAAGATACAAAATAGTAAGTAAGTAAGTAAGTAAATGTTATTTGTAAAGCGCCTTTCTACACCAGGGTCACAAAGCGCTTTAACAAACAATATACAGTTAAAATATATACTTAAAATATCAAGACATATAAGACAAACACAGGAGTCCCAGAAAATCAAGGAAAAGCACAAATAAAAATGTCTTCAGATGTTTCTTGAAGGAGTCAGTAGATCATCAAACACAGAGATCGTTCCAAAGCTTAGGAGCAACAGTCTGGAAGGATTTCTCTCCTCTGGTCCGGAAGCGTGTTCAGGAACCATCAGTAGATTCTGATCCACAGACCTCAGAGCCCGAGCTGGGGTGTAAGGCTGGATCAGATCACTGATGGAAGGTCTGACCATGAATAGATCTGAAAGTAAAAAACAGAATTTTAAAGTTGATCCTGAAAGAAACTGGCAGCCAGTTAAGAGTTTTAAGGATCTGGGAAATGTGAGTTCTTCTACTAGAGCGGCTCAGAATTCTTGCTGCAGAGTTTTGTATCAACTGCAGGCGAGACAGATCCTTCTTGTTTAGACACAAAAATAAACTCTTACAATAATCTAAACGAGAAGACACAAATGCATGGATTATATGGTCCAGATCGTGTAATTTTCCTAAATTAAGAGATTTTTCTCAGTTGAAGGAACAGACTAGAGAAGTAAACATTTGGTTTTTGAAATAAGAAGGCTCATTTTTATTTCATACTTTTATTTGAAATTATAACTCTTGCTACTCTAAATAATGAGAGAAACATAGAGCTTTAACTCAGTGGTCCTCAGTGTATCCCATCTTTCTGTTGGTGGGGTGTGCGCTCGTGTGTGTCCTATAATTACTAAACAGCAGCAGATGAACTCCTGGATCAGTCGGATCAATGTGTGGAGGACAAACCCAGGAGGACAAAGACAGAGGGGCGAGGGAGCAAAATAAAGTGAGACAAACAAAGCGCGGGTGCACACGATCTATTGAGTCTGTTTTTCTGTGGATGAAGAATCGTCCCAATGGCTTTGAAAAGAGGGATAATCCTGTCAAGTAAGAAGACCTTTGGATATTCATGACTGGCCGAGCGCCGAGGAGGACACAGTTAGGACAGGATTAGACATCAAAGTAGGAGGCCGGACATGAAACAAGCAACTCGGCATCACCGGGGTCTCCGAGGGGACCAGCGGGGGCCGGCAGTCTGCAGGGTGGACAGCGGTTTGAATGACTCGGGGTTGAGGGCCTCCTAAAGGAAGGCCATTCAGGGGAATGATATCATGCGTATGCACCTGCACCCCCCACATCATGTGCAAGCTGGTGCCAAAATAAGTCCTCATGGTTTCGTTGAGGAGTTCTGGAGGCAAACATGTGAAACCCGGGTGGTTTTGTTGAGATTTAGAACACATGGACACCCAGAGAGAAGAAGACCACACTTTGAGGACCACTTATGAACTGACCTGAACCAAGGTCTGAACCCAAGAACACAAACAAAATCCAGCCTTGGTACGACACTACCCAACGGAATCCCTGAGTTTGTTTTTGTGACATTAGGCCACAATAATGTGCATGACGTGACCTTCAGAACCTTCATGAATCCAGATGGAACTATATATTATATATATCTTGGCGCGGAAGAATTGGCCCCTGAGCCTTGAGTTATACACAGGTGAGGTGCATGATAAGTTGATACATTTGTAAGTGGGTGGTTGACACTAATTGAAAAGTTGATAAAATCTCATGGCAAATTTACAAAGTTCTAAGAAAAGGCTACTCTTTAAGAAAAGGATATGTTTTCCGGCGCCACCGCGATTGGCAGCCTCATTTTTAGCTCCTTGTTTTGTACTTATTATATTGTATCAGTAGTTTATCTTGCATATCTTAGTCGATGTATAATTCGGATTTTATCCCTACCTTTTTTTTACTTTTATATCTTGTTCATAGTTTTAGTTTACATGTCTTAATTTTATTTTTTTTGTGTCCATATTTCCAGAAGTTTCCACAACATTTGAATTTTGTTATTTTAAGACGTGTTTATCTGTAACCAGCGCTGTTAAGAATATGAATTTCTCTACAGGGATCAATAAAGTATCTATTATATTTATAAATGAGCACTTTTAGGACTGGTTGGTATTTAGTAACCATCCTAAGTGACCCAAGAACTGAAACCTAATTATCCATTATAAATGATTGCATGAGTTGACCTTCCAAACCTGCATGTATCCGGATGGAACTACAGAACCCAGGATCCTTCATTGGCCACATAAAATGATCATGAAGTTGCAGATTTGGTCCCCGATGCATTTGAAACTTGTGAGGCACATGATTAGTTGATACATTTCTTGCCAAATGGTTTCCAATGAAGAATCGTTTATGAAAAGTATACAAAATCTCATGGCAAATGTAGTTCCGAAGAAGAAGCTGCTTTTGAGAGAGGTTGGTTTTTAGTAACCATCGTATGTGACCCGAGAACTGAAACTAAAAACACAAACAACATGGTTATCCAACAGTTTCTATTGATGGTGCTTAGGTACGGCACTACCCAACAAAAGCCATTTTTTATAGTTTCTGCAACACTGGATATTGAACGAGATGCGACAGTGATATGCATGATGTGACCTTCAGAACCTTCCCAAAATCAGATGGAACTACAGAATACAAGAGCCCTTATCGGCCAAGTACTTTAACTTTGGTGTGGCTGATTCTTGGGCCTTGAGTTTGGCACATGTGATATATATATGAATATAACTATTGAGTAATTTCTAAGCAGGTTGTTGCCATTTGAAAACCATCATTGAAAGGTTGAAAAATTCATCAAACAAGTTAGAGTTCTAAAGAAGTAGATGGGATAGGAACCATTTGGTATTTAGTAACCATCGTGAGCCTTGTGACATGTTGTAGTTTTTGTGATATTGGATATTCAAAGAGGTGCTACGACTATATGCATGACGTGACCTTTAAAACCTTCATGAATTCAGATGGAACTGCAGAACACCAACGCTCTTATTGGGCACATAAAAGCCTTGAGTTTGACCCACTTAATGCAAATAATTATTTATTAATTTATTTCTTGGTGGTTGCCATAAAGAAATCATTGAGAAGTGGAGAAAATCTCATGGAAAATTCAGTTCAGTTCTATCAAAGAATCTATCTTTTAGGAGCGTTTGGTAATCTGTAACCGTCTTGAGTGACAAATTGAAAAATAATTGCCAATTTGTTAAAGCACTAATTTAGTGTTTCTCAACTGTTTAAAATACAACGGGATAAAGAAACAACCTACTTTACTGATCTAGCTCTGTGCATGCTTTTTACACTTTAAACTCATCCCTTTGTTATCTAATTGCCAAAAGGATTAGTGCCATTTAAGTCAAATAACTGTTATAAGTCCACAGCTTTTTTTCCCCCTTCTTGACTCCAACCCTGCTGCCGTCACGGTCATTACGACTACCTATATCTCCACTGGAGCGGTGGACATTGAAGAGGTCTGTACAGATTCAACAAGTCTGAGTGTATAATGATTCTCTCAGACCCTAAATGTCCTTTAACAACATTATCCCGGCTATCAAATAACCTGTCGACATATGTCTTTAACCAGAGTCGCTGCTCCCCCACTTCTATAAATCTAATAAGAGCCCTGAACCACATGGCAGCCCCCGGAGCAGGGGGATCAATCTCAATCACACAAGGGGCTAAAAACCTTCGACCGTCTAAGTCGAACAACATGTATATTTATCAGGAAGTAAAAGTATGATAGTGATTTTTTTATTTTTATTCTTGGAATTATATCTGTGGTTCTCACCAACAAATTAATTTCCTTTAACATGAGTTTAAATCTCATTGGAAGTCTCTGTAGTCATTGACATCCATAATCCTTGTCCCTTATCTTACCTTAAAAACTGACATCTTTACGGGACACCATATCTACCTAAAGGACTTGGTGAGCAGGATTTGGCACCCGAGCCCTAGAGTTACTAGAAAAATGGTAGGTTTAAAACAAACCCCTTTCTGTTATCAACCAACTGGATTAAGAATCGAAACAGAGACCACTGGTCTCATTTAGAGGGGGTCTTAGAAGGGATTTGCGGGGCTAGGAGCTTGTTAGTGGCAGCAGCCCAGTGGTAGGTCAACGTGCCGAGCTGCCAGCGCAGTGTCGGGGTGTCCCATTGGGACGTGGAGGAGGAAACTCCGTGGGGAACACGGTGTAGATCGACACGTTAATGCCTCAGAAAATCTGTTTACATGCACCGACTGCATCTGTCAACCGTGGAGTCATGGTGGGTCGCTGCACTGCCGATTTGCCCTCAGGGTGAGTTTCCAAACCCTGAAGGTTTTATATGGAAATCAACCTTTCATGGAGGCTACAGATGACAGGCTCGCTGCTATATTAGCTTAAACAATTGAATGGATCAGTGTGTGTGTGGCTTCTTTAAAGGAAACAATCCATGTCTGTTCCGCGCACCCCCCGACAAAGCTTCACTTTCACCCGTTGAATTTCCGACATGTATCCTCATCCATCATACTGCTACCAACCTTCACTTCAACATTGACCCTCTTCCTGTTGCACCTCCCTCCATACAGATTCACCTCCCAAAGAAACCCACCCTTGGCCTTGCACCGCCAATAAACCACCACACAGCGGGGTCGGCCCCCGCAACAGCCCGGCTTTAACTGGGATGACCTGGCCCCTGAAGAAGAAGTGGCTCTGTGTTTGGCTTTGATAAGGATTCCTTTGGAAGTTTAGTGTCTGGAAATCCATCAATGTCACGCTTTAATGGGATGCCCTCTGGGCCAACCAGTCGGGGGACCTGGGTTAACCTAAAATTGTCCTTATGGATGAGAAGAGTTGAACCGTTTTTAACTATTTGATTTCACGATGCTATGCAGGTTAAAAATTACATTTATAGATTTAGAGAGCAAAATAGATTCAATCATTTGTGGTCATTTTTGGTTAAAAAAGAACATCATCAAAACAAACCTTTAGTCATAAAAAAAAAGACTTATGACGAGTCTGCCTAATATAATTTTATTGTCTTAAACATTTCGTACATGCTAATGCTAAAATGCTAATAGTAGCGAACCAGCAGAAATTGAAGATTCAACAGTGTTTTTTGTCATTATACAGCAATTAAAATGAATGATAAATTGGACGACATGGCATTAAAACTGTAAACAAAACAGATTCAATGAGGCTTAAGGTTTAAAGCAACGTTATACATTATAAATTACACATAGAGACCAACCAATAAATGTTTCTAAGAAAAAATAAATTAACCATTAAACATTTCCGACATTTTGCAAAGTCCTTCTGGGGATCTTTAAAAGTTTTTTCTAACTATCATTATTATTTATTCAATCTTCAAATTGAATCAACTTTTGCTCAAAATATAAAAAAGGATATCAACAAACTCTAAAAGATGTTTATGCAACTGATAAAATAGTTGTATTGATGACACAAATAATTGAAAAGAGTTTTAGACTAACTTGAGTTTAACTAGAATCAATAAATGTATTTTATTTAATCCATTTTTTTGAAGAGAAAAAAAACCCTTAAATAAAGTAAAACAAATACAGAATAAAAAAACGGTAATTTTGAGACACTACTGCATTTTTGGGGGATATTATTTTTTTAGTGGCACAGCAAGAAGTCCATTGAAATTGGGTTTCATTGTAACTAACTTGGCGACAGTTGGCCGGCTTCATTAGCCAGAGAGAAAGTGTCAGCAGAGCATTTAGCAGCAGAAGATATGAACATGGCAAACGTCCATCTGTATTTAAACAAGCGTGACCAACTGAGCGTGTGCAGCTATTGAGAGCCCACCATTTAGGCTCTCTTTCACAAAAGACCTGAGGGGTAAAAAACCTCAAACTCCTCCCACCGTCATTATCCCCACCAAACCATGATCAGCACCAAATGCTGACGGTCCCAGGCCGGCGCTCACAAAGCATGCTGGGAGGGACAAAAGGCGACCTACAGCCGATTGGTTCCACCTTATTAACAGCTTGTAATCTTCTCATGTCTTTGGCCTCCCAGATCCGCGCTGAGGGCCAATAGACGAGCGTGTCCTGTGTCGTGGGCTTTGATGCCGAGCGGCTACTTCCCCTGAAACGCTCCTCGATCCATTCTATTTGCGTCGTCACAGCTGCACCTGTTAGCCTGCAGGGACGCGTGAAGGGAATCAGTCACTGGCAACTGTTCATTTCTCCGGGTGTTGAAGCCAAAACTCACAGCAGGTGGAGCTCCTTGTTTCAGGCTCTGACCGACAGAAACTGTCAAACACATTGTTTTCTTGAGCTGTCGGTGAATCAGAGATCTTTTCAAGGCTTGTTTAGGTGTCGTTTTCAGGGGTTTGACTTTGCCAGATAAACCAGCGGCAGCCATCTGGTGTCTCTCTGTTTTGAATCCTACTTCTATGATCTGCTCGTTAACCCGTGAGTCACAAAAGTCGCTGCTTTTGAATGGATGAACCACAGGATGAATCAGATGCAAAAAAGAAGTTTGTTGAAATGTAACATAGTACTTTGTTCTATGTAAAGTTGCTCAATACTTAATCAATGCATCCATTTTAGATATTAACTTTACAAACAAACTTCCTTTCAATCTGGATTTGATTTTCTGGTTTGGTACCAAAAAGCTTTAAAGAAGTAAAAATTAAATTGCTAAACAAGCCAATAGAAAATTAAACTTGTCTCTGATATTGTTTTACTTATTAGGCGGCAAGGAAATAATTCTCTAATTTTACTTTAGAGTACTTAGTTTGACTACTTAAAATAGTAGTCAGGACCACCTTAGCCAAGACACTACCAAGTATTTCAGGGCGGTACCAAAAAAAATTAACAAGTAAAATGATACATTAAATATGTTTTTGGCATCCTGTTTTAATTTTAGTTATGCCTTTGTTTAGTTAAATCCTTACTCGTTAGCTCCAGAGTTATTCCGCTTAAAGGTCATTTAAAAAAAATGTTGTTGTTGTTGGTGTCTAATCAAGAAGGATGTGTCTCTACTGCAGTTAATGCAAAACTCTGCTGCAACAATTCTGACTTGCTCTAGTAGAAGAACTCACATTTCCCCGATCCTTAAAACTCTTCACTGGCTGCCAGTTTCTTTCATGATCCATTTTAAAATTCTGGTTCTTAATTTCAGATCTATTCATGGTCAGACCTTCCATCAGTGATCTGATCCAGACTTACACCCCAGCTCGGGCCCTCTTATGTTGAATCCTCGACATTAGAAATCGTTTTTAGAAAAAGGAAAATCAGGGTAAATTTTACTCTTAATTCTGAAAAACTTATTTTTACAAAGAATCTTCAAATAGAGTCATTTAACTTTTTTTTTCTAGCCTTCAATGCAAGGAGGACATTTGGTGTGTATTTTTTGAAAAAGAAAAGTAAGCTGCTGGACTGTATCCTCTCGTCCTTAGGAACATATTACTCTGAAAATAATCCCAACCCTAGGTCGACATGACGGTGAGTAGAAAAAGTGAAGTTAGAATTTTGTGGGAATAATCACTTGAAAACAAGCTAGATCTGTGCGTTGACTGAGGACGAGAGGATACAGTCAACTCCAGAAGCATTGTCTATACCTTTAAGGGAACATGTTAATCTGAAAATAATCCCAACCCTTAGTTGACATGAGGGTTAGTAGAAAATAAGTGAATTTAGTTTAACTATCCTTTCAATTCAACTAAATTAGCCATTTAGAATATGCTTTTTTGTTGTTTTTTGTAGATCATTTTGACCTTAAAAAAAACCTAAATATTAATAAAACATCTTAATCAATGCTTGATATGTTAGAGTTTAGTTACCAGTGTGTTACCAGAAAGTGACTGTGGTACGACGTCGCCTCTTCACGGGGGAACTGTTTAAACCGATCAATGTCTTGGTGAGACGTAATTCTCATGCGTTCAATTGTGTGACAATAGAGCAGGATGATGTAACATGTACTCAAACATCCAGATTACTGCTCTCAGCAGGCCTCAGGTACACTTTGATTAAGACCACCCATTGATGGCCACCATGCGCGGCACAATAGAACTCATTCAGTCACATGATGAGAACTCGCCGTGAGTGCAGTCTGCAGTGTTGCTTGAATCGTGTCACACAATCTTTGCAATTTTGTCAATTGCACTGTATCTAAAGACGTCGCCGTGCTTCCTTTTATGCCAGTCCTTTAATTTTGAGCTTCTCATTTGGACTGTGCCATTATACTTCCTTCCTTCCATCTCTTCCTAATGCAAAGGTTAAAATCCCTGAATCCCTTAACATTTAGTTGACGCCAACAAGGCCTTTTTATTTATGTGAAGAACATCAATACACAACATTCACCTATAGCTTTTACTTGAGTACAAAAAATAACATCCAAGAAGGCAGCCAAGCAGACATTATTCAGCAAGACTGGATAGTATGAGGTTGATGTCGTAAACATTTACTTGAAATAATAGTAACAAAGATGAATGAAAATTGGAAATACAGGTTGAATATCTAATATTTATTACATATTATTGGACTGTGGGAAGAAATCGAAGTTCCCAGAATCTAATAGTTATAATATCGACTAATATTTAAACTTGATTTTTTTCTCTTTTCATTTTTTTGAGTATTGGAGCGTTTTGAATCAGATTTTATATACATCGGAATGTCATTATTACACTAGTTAGTATTCTGGCAGCATTTAATTAATGTGTTATTTTGAGTTCTCCCATTATAATACTTTTTTCTTTCTTTTATAATGGTCTGTGTCCCTTTTTAGGAAGTTGAACTACCCACCTTTGACTTTAATAGCATAACATCAAGTAGATACTTTAATATAAAAATATTCAGAGTGAATTTTCCACCGAAGTTGACTTGAAGTGCTCACTTTCTTGACCGGGTTTAACTTTCACAACCACGCTAGAAAGCAAACTCCTCTGCCTCTTATGCGGTGTCTCAAATTGTGCATTTATTTAAGTGCACTGGTTTGAAGTGCACTGTAAGACAGTGTATGTACTTGCCCAGTGTGCATATTTCAACAGGGTAGTACTGTCTCAAATCAAACTCTGCTGCTACACACTTACCGGAAATGACTCGACAGCTTCTTCTTCTACTACTTTTTAACGGTAATTGCAACCAGTTGTTGAAACACTTGACAGCACTTTTAACCAATCAAAACAAGTTAAGTTCTGTTTTATTATGTTATTACTGTTGTTGTGTTGTTTTGTGGTAAAATTATTGTTTTCTCAAGACATTTACATCGGTATCTGCTCCGAAGACGCGTCGTCAGTGACAAAGCTTCAGTTTAGCGTCATGATAGCGGCCGTTAAGGGTGGAAAGTGTCCATCGATCACGTTCATTTTCTGGCCGATTGAGTGCTCATTGCGCACTACATTTTCGCACACTGCTCATCGGGACGCACTTGTGCACTCAAAATGTTAAGAGTAATGCAGGAATGCGCAATTTGGGAGACACCCCTAGTTAAGAATTTACATGGAAACTATAAAAATTAGAAAGTTGTTCCTGCAATTACCAAATATACTTGAAATATATAATCATTATATTCAGATCTTGCGGAGGACAGAGGAAAACAAATGTGGATATTAACTCCTGAACTTTACCATAAGCCAAAAGACATCTCCTTTACCTCAGCGATTGACTAGAAATAACCGTGAAACATTATTTTATTGAAGATAGCGACGCTGGTCATTGCCGTCTTAGAATTCATGGGTCGAGGGGTTTGATAACCTCGAGGATCGTACATAAGTAACCCCTTTATTCCGATGGCAATCTGTGGGAACTGAATGTAGGTAAATGAAAAGAACAAGTGTCTTCTTGTCATGATATCATTGTGGGTGTACGTTTCCTTCTGTCTTTCTGGGGGATTAGACGAATGCATTTGGCCGAGGAGGGGGACGGGGGGGTCTTCCTGTCCGTCAGCTGCAGGAAACGACTGCGCACAAGCGAGTCTTTGAGCCCCCCAGGTGCAGGCACCGCCACGCCACGGCTTTCCCCAGATGGACGCTCATCCCTTCGCCATAAAGACACTAGGCTTCTTCTGTCTTGTCCTGGTCCAACCTCCGCTACGGGAGCCACAGAAGCTGCTCAATGGCGGGGCAACCGAGACCCCAGAAGACCGGGCTCGGGGAAAAAAGGTGGGGGATGTGCACGTCTCAAGTAGACACCAGCTTCTTTATTTCACCTCTTTTCTGACCTCTTCCTTGCAGGTGTCCTTTTTTACTTAACCCCCAAAAAAACTCCGTCAAGGCCCGTTTTTCTTTTATCACCTCTCATTGTGCCTCAAGCACTAGAATCAAATTGAGGGCGACGGCAGCGCATACTAACGCACACACACACACACACACACACACACACACACACACACACTTTCATACTGGCTGCTGTTCATCTGCAGGTGCGAAGACCATCCGCCGGGCTCTTTTCATGAGGCCCTTTCCCTTCCTGTCCGTCTGCAGCCGGCCATTCAGCCTCGGCCCCCGATGCCGCCGGGACGACTGGCGGCCAATGGATGCGTCTCCACTCACACGGTTCACGTGCGGCACAGCAGGGGGTGAAAAGGAAGTGTCTTCCTGACCCGGCTTCTCCTTCACAAACAACTCGTTCTCTGTTCGTAACCTCTGCCGTCCTTCGCCCTCGTCTCCCCCATTGCCTTCCTCCCCTCGACAGACCTCACAATCTGTGGCGGTTTCTACGCCTCATGAATGGCACCTTTTTGAGGTTTTCCAAGGCTTGAGCCGGCTTCACCTGTGATCGGAGTCAATTCTTCGGTTGTGCGCCCCCGCCTGGACCGGCGCCCGGATCCCTGTGGTCCCCCGTTTGAGTCGCACAAAAAAAAACAACCCGTCAAACAATGACCAACGGCTGAAAAAAAAACCCATCAATTAACTCCCCCCTCACACGCTGATGTGTTTATTCAGTGTTTGCCAAAACTGTTAACGCCGACGCTAATACCTGTCAAACAACAAACAAGGTTCGCGCTAATTGCCTGAAGGTTGCTCAATGGTTATTCTAGTGAGAGCACTAGAGCGACAAGGACATTCAAATGAGCCCAACTTGATATACTTCCCCGTTCCTGCTATACTTCAGGCTTCGATACGTTCAGAACAAAATGAAATGTTGTTTTTCTTGCTCTTTAGATCAACCAATTAGTAGTTTAGAAGTAGAATTTGCATTATTTATTACTTATAAACGTGACAAGTGAGCTCTGTACTCATGTATCAAGACATTGGCTACAAAAACGTTTGTAAAAAAAAGATAATGATTATAATGTGTGGTGCAAAAAAAAGTTAATTAACTATTGAAACTGAATCTTTTAAATAAAGATTCATTATCATATTCATTGTTTTATGACAAAGAGAACAACGGTGAGCACTTTTATCTTCTGAAAAAAAGAACAATATATATATATATATTTTGCAATGTATTTATTTCAGCTTTTTTGTTTTGGTCTCTTCGTCTCTAATTAAAATTCATGATTTGCGCAAAAGAAACCTTTAATTTGAATTTAAACATGGATTTTAGTTAAAGAAAAACCCAAAGTAGAACTTAAAAAGTGTAAAAAAAAGTTTGTTTATATTGAGTGAGAATAGAAAAAAATAGACTGCAATTGTTTGAAAGTTAATAAAAAATCAAAACAATCTTTTGTTTATAATAAGTTATAACTTTTTGTTTTGAGAACATCCTTTTGATAAAGAAAACCCAACAAATCTTTAAGTAATATTTATTCTTGCTTAAACATAGGTTGGATATACCTAAATAATTAAAAAAAAAACAAGATTAAATAAAACTTTAATAAGCCATATTCTGAACATGAAGTTTCAACTGAAGGTAAGGTAAAACTTTATTGATCCCTCAGGAGGTCTCCTTCGGGAAATTGTTTATTTGTTGTTGTTTGTTGTTAAATTTCTTGACTAGATTGTTATTTAAGAATCCAGGATGGTTTTAAAATAAACTGTTTTCCAACGATTCATTTATTGCAGTTAAGATACATTGTTTAAAGGACATTTTTTATGAATCAGTGGAACGATATGTTAAATTTTTTACCAAACTCTATCAAAGAGTGGACACTAGAGGACGATGGTATATGTGGACTAAATATCAAAAATAATAACCTGAATTTATTTACTATTAAATTACTTATATATAAGATGTTCTCACAGAAAGTTCCACAGTCAAACATATGCCAGATTATCTTTGGAACAAGGACGGACTGACCCATAGGACCCAATAGAGACGTGAAATGCTCACACTCTTGACCAGGTTTAACTTTAGCAACACAGAAGAAAATATTTTTCTCTGAATGCCACTTATTATTCTGAAAAAAAAAGAAGGTTCTGGTTGATTTTTTTTTAGTGTTGTTTTAACGATAACCTTCCGGATCAGGTCATTATAATGGAACATTTGTTTATATCAGTGTTAACGGAGCAGATTGAGTATTTTGGGAGGAGTTTCGTTGAAGTGGGGCTCAGTGAAGGAAGCATTTAGCTCACTTTCAGTGGGAGCTTCTAGTCCCGCGACTCGCAGCTGTGGAGATGAGCTGATCCTCCACCCTCAGGAGGAAACTCAGTGTTGTCCTGAGCTGCTGCTGCTGCTGTTGGAAGCGAATCCTTTCCGGAAGAAATGAAGATTGAAATGTTGTGGACTTTTGTGGATTTTTGAAGAAAGAAAAGGAGCTTTTGTTAAAACACACTTTGCACAAACATGATGTCGAACCAGGTGATCCGGTCTCAGGAGCAGACTCTGTGTGGACCTGGGTCTGTGCAGGAGTTGGCCCACTGTCCCCCCGCCTTCAGGATGGACTCAAGTCCCATGTTCAGCCTCCAGAGCCAACGAGCCAACAAGGGTCAGAGGGAGCTGAGCCCGGAGGAGCAGCAGGAGCTGAGGAGGAAGATCAACAGCCGGGAGAGGAAGAGGATGCAGGATTTGAACGTTGCCATGGACGCCCTGAGGGAGGTCATGGTCCCTTACGCGTCCTCGCCTTCATCGGCGTCCCTGCAGACGCACCAGTCAGGTGCTCCACCTGGACGCCGGCTTTCCAAAATCTCCACCCTGGTCTTAGCCAGGAACTACATCCTGCTGCTGGGCTCGTCCCTACAGGAGATGAGGCGCCTGCTCGGCGAGCTGAGCGTCGGTGTCGGGGTCAACGCCGGCCAGGTGCCCCGGCTGGTGCTCACGGGCGGGTGGCCGTTCGTCTCCGGTCCCGGGCAGCTCCTCCTGACCCAGGAGTCTCTGCTGTCCGCCGCCGCCTCTTCCTCACCTCCGTCCTCCTCCGCTTCATCCTCGGCGGTCAAATGTCCACAGACCCTCATGGAGGCGTCGCACTGGAGCTCCCCGGGGGTCCCCGCAGGACCCCTGTGCCCCTGTGGGATCTGCAGACTGCCCAGATTCAGCCAGTCCAGCACATCCAGCAGATTCCCCAAATGACCTTTCTATGACTGTATTTTTTTATACGATGATATTTTTCCAACATTTTTAACACTTTTATAAACTTCTTTTTCACCTTTTTTGCCTTACAGCGAATCTTATATTTAGATTAATGGTTAATACAGACGCCACTGATTTGTGTAAATGAATTTTGTTATAAATGATTCCTACAAAAATAAATGATGGAAAATAAAGTAATGGTGGATCATGATCTTTTTACCTTTTTTCTCATTTGTTATTTTCATCTTTTGGCAACGTAAATGTTTGTAAATTTCTTTCCATTATACTAAAAATGAGGCAAAAGAAGAAGATTTAAAAAAAAAAAAAATCAAAAATCCGTAATAGGAAACATACATTTCTATTTTTTAATATTCCTTAGTTTCATTTGGATTAATGATTTTTCAGAAAAATAACTTTCTTCACTTATTGCTTCTTCGCACTGGTGTTGGTCCTGAACCATAATTGATCAAATAAATCATGTTTCCTGGGACTTTGGCGACAAAATGTCAAAATAAGGCCCTTGGCAGAGGTCTGTACTGTCTCAGTGCTTTTTTTTTAGTTCATCAAAAGTATCTTTAGATATTTATTGGAATTTTAAATTGAATTTTAAAACGATCTTGACATTGAAGCAAGCCTATTGTCCATTAGCACTATTATGCCACCATTTTAATATTGAATTAAAAAGGCCACAAATTTAAAAATATTGAAATTAGAAGATTAATTTTTAAAATATTGGACCTAGAATACTAATCTTTATGTGTAAATCAAAGTTAATTTATCATAAAGAATATTGAATTGAATTATTGAATAAAACTAATTTGAAGATTAAATAAATAGAAATTATTGAATTACACATGTTCAATTAAATGCTTAATTGAACATGTGTAATTCAACCACTTTGATGGCACTGAAATATATTCCATTAAAACTCTATCAGATTACTGTTATCGTTAAACTAACCAAACAAGTCACAAGTCCTCCCGACGTACAAGCTATCGCCCATCAACTACTTTTTTTTTTTACCCCCGACTCTCGCTCCCGATCGCACAATGGCCGCAACAGTGATTTACAACATCTCCATTGACAAAGAGGAGCTCATGTGTCAGACGCTAACAGCTATAATTCAGACACTCCACTGAAAAGCTCCAAACCGGCACCCGGACGACCGCAACACTCGTCGTCTTGTCGCCCCATTCACGTTCCTCGCCCGGCAAAAAAAGATCAAAACCCGCCGTGTAATTACCGCCGGCCCGGAGAAAGAAGGTCCTTTGATTGCCAGCGCCCTCTTTCTCAGATTCTCTCTATTAAGGAAACCTTGGGGCGGCTGATTCGGCCACTACTCATTATGCTCCCTCCACAATATGTTCAAACGCCCAGAAAATGTGTCGCCCTGAATGGAGGTTCACCGGCTGGAATGAAGCTAGAACAAGAGGGCGGCGATGAGGAGGGAGACGGTCCGGCGTAATAACGATAGAAAAGTGGTCGTGACGGAGAGCAGGAAGAGCCATTGAGCGAGATTAAGATTTGATCCTCCTTACAGAGAGGTGAAGCAGAAAAGGGGGGAGATCCCGGGTCAGGGCGGGCTTGATTCATAGATCAAAGTAAAATGGCTAAACTTCACCTCCTTCATTTACATATAGCTGCTTTGTGTCCTCCTCGGGGATTAGTTACCTTGCCATTTTCTCCAGGTTGCTCTCCATTCTCCACCCATACTTTTCATCCTTGAGCAATACTCTCTCCCTCCTTAATGTCCACACCCCCCCCCCCCACACACAACCCATTCACCACCCTCTTTCTCTCTCTCCCTCGCTCTCCTCGCCCACTCCAAGAGGCTCTCACTTTCTGGTGTTTGGCGCTGTCATTGTTGGAGCCACGCAGGGGTCTGGTCACTCTTTGTGCCGGCACTTTAACTCATCTCCATTTCATCACTGTTGTTCAACGAGGCAAGGAGTGGAACGCACACACACACACACACGCACACACACACACACACACACAAACACACACACAGGGAGTGAGAGATGTTCATCCTGTGAAGCCTCCATGATTTCTTAGACAACAAGACAACGAAAATGAACGCAGAATTAACTGATGACTCAGCAGCAGTTTGATTCTTTTTACCCCCCATTTGTGAGCATAAACCTACATAATATAAGTTTTGATTATAAAGAACTGGGAGGTAAAGGTCCATAAACGGTTTTCTTCAACTTAGAGAAATCTCTAAACTCAAGAAAAATGATCAACGAAGAACAATGAAGAACGATCTGGAGCTTATAATCCATGTGTTCGTGTCTTCTCGTTTAGACTATTGTAAGAGTTTATTTTCATGTATAAACAAGAAGGATCTGACTCGCCTGCAGTAAAAGCTCTTCAGCGAGAATTCTGATTCGCTCTAGTAGAAGAACCCACATTTCTCCGATCCTTAAATCTCTTCACTGGCTACCAGTTTCTTTCAGGATCAACTTTAAAATTCTGTTTTTTACTTTCAGATCTATTCATGGTTAGACCTTCCATCAGTGATCTGATCCAGACTTACACCCCAGCTCGGGCTCTGAGGTCTGTGGATCAGAATCTACTGATGATTCCTGAACTTCCGGACCAGAGGAGAGAAATCCTTCCAGACTGTTGATCCTAAGCTTTGGAACCATCTCTGTGTTTGATGATCTACTGACTCCTTCAAGAAACATCTTAAGACCTGTTTATTTACTAGTAATAGTTGTAAACATCTGTACACAACTTTTTTTTAACTATTCTACAATTTCCTAGAGCCTAGAATAGAGTTACCTGTAAAATAGTGTTCATTAAACACATTGGGAAAACATATTATATTTAATATATAACACGCTGGAAAGTCTCCCAGCTGGCCTGGGAACACCTATGGGGTCCCCCGGGTGGCCTCCCTGCTAAAGCTGCTGCCCCCGCGACCCAACCCTGGAGAGGCAGAATAAGACAATATGAGAAAAGTGCATTCAAAGTCAACTGAAAAGATAGGATGAGTTTGTGAAATATCAGAATTGGATACATTTTTATATACACAACAATGACTCAATTAAAAATCACCAGCGGGTTTTCTCTTGACTTTTCTTATTGCAAATATTAAACGTTTATAAAGACATTTCTGGCAGCAAATATCACCTCAATTTACAATAAGAGAATATATATTTTTTCTAACTTTTATTCTGGAAACACCTTTTAGCTAAAAGTTTGTCCTGTTGTTCAATTGGAGCGCTGCCTTGCAGCCTACTGCCATCAGTGTGTATGATAGAATATGAGTAGAATAGAGTATGAACTATTTTCCATAACAGCAAGATTTTAAACACTTAACGATATTAATGTTTCTTTTTTTTTGGAAGCTAAGTTAACATATAGCATTTTGGGTCAACTTATAACACAACACAAAAGTTTCCAGTAGACTCACTGAAACACTTTCAGTTGTTGTTGCCTAATAGTTAAGTTGGTTGGTTTGAAACATTTGTTGGTGATGAACTTGTAAAGAATGTGGTATTTAGAAAGAAATACTTGAAATACTTAAAGGGTAAAGTTGTTCTTTAAACTTCTAACCCACGTTTACATTTTACATTCAAATTACATTTCAGATGTTGTTACTTTATTGAACTTCATGCACCTTCCAATTATGCATTATCTTTTTGGAGTTCAACAATTTCCTGTGATAGTAGAACAACCAGTGGCGTATAATTTTACTATGTGACCTCTGCTATTTTAATGGTTCGTCCAGTAAGACTTTGGAGTGACTGACCATATTCCATGCAGTGTCTCTGGACCGCAGCCTCTCCAGCCAGAGTGCTGTTTGCCCGGAGCCATTGTTGGGATGTTTGATCGCACTTAACCAGTCAACGTGGGGAGTCCTTGGCTTAGGAAGTCCTAAGCCATAAATTTTATCTCCACAATGAGCAGAGCGCAGGGGCTGGTCAGGACCCCCATTTACTTTCCAACCCAGCTTTTATTCATCCCTTTCCCCTAAATAACAGCAGGCACCTCCTGCGCCGGTCCCACCCTGAGGTTCCCGATCCCCTCTGTCACCCCGGCTTTCTCAGACTCGTCCAGATACCACCGAGCCCGCCGGCCCGCTCATTAAGCGTCATGTTTTCTCCCACCCATTCCAGCCCTCTGCCCCATTCACGCCGCGGCCCTCATTACAAGTTTACAGGGCGCCATCAGCCGGCCCCTCATTACCCCGGTCGGCCAAAAAGACACCGCGAGATGGTGTGTGGTCAGAGAGGACGCTTTGTCTTTGAACAATCTCCGCTCCAGAGGTTTGCAAATGATTCCTTTACGAGGCAATTTCCACTCAAATTCAGATAGCGAGTGAAACTTTGCCGTAAAGAAATCATTTATTTCTTGGCTGGTCACACAAATATATATTTCTGTTGAAGTGCTTATTTAACGCCAACACTTACAATTCAGATCTGTGACCTTTAGCTCCACGGTGAAGGCTCAATATAACATGATGCTCCTCCCATCACCAGATACTCCAGTTAGATGGTAATGCTAGCAAATCACACTGTTGTCACAACCAGACAAGAAACCAAGAACCCCCCCCCTTAACCGGCAAGACTTTTGTTCGAAGACTCTTTGGACTTCAGGAGGACAAAAAAGAAATTAGCGATGTGGATTAAAAATGACACAGGTGGTAAAGTTACATTAATTCTCTCAGATGTTCCTAAGTAAGTGGAAAATATCTCATATCAAGCAAGTGGACTAGTTGTGTGAGTGTCAATATCAGGGATTTTAACCAACATTTGTGGTGTTGCCAAAACCATACAATATTTAATGGAACTGATAATAAGAAAACAAAGAATGGCCGAATTGTACTGTTTTATACTTGTTTCCCAAATCAGCCTTTTTCTACTTTTACACCAAACAGTCAGTCTCATTTCTTTATTGTACTTCATAATTGAATGCAGCTTTCGTTATCCTAGTCTATAATGTTTAAAACATCACCTTAAAACATGGGAATCTTATTACTTTTCCATTCTACAGCATATGTTCGTGATGGCATCCTTTTAGTTCCGTGCATCTCTTGACTTGCAGCACAAAATGATCTATGTTGGCCTAAATAAATCAGCTCTTATCTCCCTCCTGATGGATTACTTGAGTTCAATAATTGTCAAAGGTCTCGATGCATACATTCTGCCTTTAAACAACCCCTTAAGAAAGAGGGGCTAAGATTTGAGTTGTGAAGTGGCCAATGCAAAATTATCTTGGGACTGTTCCCCCGGAAACAATTCTGTGTTGGACCTCAAGAAATTTACAGAATCAAATGGAGGCCATTCCGGACATATACTGTACAATAAGTAATTCTTTGTTTTGTATATGATGTAAGACTACCCATAAACAACATTTGCATTCAATTGAAGTTGCATTCAATTCCTAAATAAAATAAAGAGATGAGACCTAATGGAAGTCGGTGTCCATTTTTTGGTGGGTCACCCTGTATCCTCCATGACCCTCAAATATTTTCTTCCTCTTCTTGTTTCAGCTGATATTTCCAATTGGAGCATTCTTCATTAAAACAATTTATTGTCTCAAATCGCTCACTTTACTAAGTGCACTGCTTTACAGTACACTGTAAGACTTACTTTTTTACTTGAGCAGTGCTCAAATTCCAACAGGGTAGTACTGTCTCAAATCAAACTCTGCTGATACACACTTACAGGAAATGACTCTACAGCTTCTTCTTCTACTACTTTTTAACGCTGATTGAAACCAGTCGTTGAAACACTATCGCTGACAATTGACAGCGATTTTCGCGAATTGAAACAAGTTATAAAGTTGTGTTTCATTGTGTTACAATTGTTGTTGTGTTGTTTTGTGGTAAAATGAGTGTTTTCTCGAGACATTTACGTCAGTATCTGCTCCGCAGACGTGTTGTCAGTGACGTAGATTCAGTTTAGCTTCATCTACCTCACTAAGATGGAGGACTTTAAGGGTGGAAAGTGTCCATCGATCCACACTCAATTTTCTGGCTGTTTGAGTGCTCATCGTGCACTACAATTTTGCACGTCCACCCTAAGTAACCCTCACGGTGTCCCTGTGACTTGTCAATCTCGTTCAGGTGTACTGCTGATGTGTAATACTGGGATAAATCATATTTGCCAAAATCTAAAGTGGTGGAAAAGTGCTTATGATTGTTGGAAGTTTTCATCGTTGCATTAAGATCAAGTTCCTGTTGGCCTAGAAATGGAGTTTCCTGTTTCCTGTTCCTGGTTTACATAATAGGACCATTTTTATGAAGTCAATGTTTGTCTGTAGTCGATGGAAGTTGAAGGTCTCCGATTGAAAGTTCACTACAAGCATCTTGGACTGGTCTTAAGTAGGACACACCTGGGTATTAATTTAAAATTCTTCAATTTTTATTCCATCACAAAGTACAAAACTTGTGTTGAACGCTTTGGGTAAGTTTCCACTCCAAGCTGTTTTCCAACAAAATAAATAAATTACAAATAAAATACATTGCAAAAGAACACTAGCAATTGTAAACAAGTTCACAGACTTTTCTTCGGAAAAATCTAAACATGATCATGATTTAATCACAATGTACAAAAACTTGCCTCCAAAAAACAAGTTTCAATACTCTGTACTACTAAGTATTTTGGTCGTTGCCACAAAAGAACCAAAGTATACACCCAGCCTTATTGGTCTTCTAATAATCCTTCCCGATACTGGGTCTTATTTGGGATGTTTGACTGTGCATGGGAGTAAGTCTTGCTGTGGCAATGAACCCCTGGCCCTCCGTTTGCCCTCTGAACCCTCAGTGGCCTTGGAAGCAGGAATTCCAGTTAACACATCGCATCTCATGATCTTTTGTATCTTTTCTAGCGTCAGCAGCGAGCGTCTCCCGGGTGTCGGAGCGGCCCTGACGGGCACCATCCCTGTCCCTCCTCTGTTTTCCTGTCTTCTTTCATCCTTTCCTTTCTCTCCATCCTCTGTTTGGGCTCCTCTTTCTTGCCTCCCATTCTGCTTAATTGAGTTGTTTGGCAGGCCGGCTTGTCAGACGGCCCCGTCTATGTGGGGAGTCCGCGGGGCATCGGGGCGACTGCCATTGTGTTGCCGGAGACGCGTTAGTTTTTCACCGTTACTGCCGCATGAGTGCTCTTGGCCCAGATTAGAAGCGCTCTCAGATTTATGACACCCCTGGACCTCTGGTCACCAGAGTCATGCCGTGTCACACGGCGGCGGCCGTTTCATTCCATCACAGGCGCTTCGCTTCTTTTTTCCTTCCCATGGGCAAGACTCCGGGAAGATTGTCTTTGAGGAAGTACGACTTAAAGTGTATCTCGAATTTTGTATTTATACCTGATATAAACTATAGTTGTGGTAGTAGTAGTGGTGGTGCAAGCACACACGCAAACGCATTTACACTTTGCTTAAGTGTGAGTGTATTTGCATGTGTGTGTTGGCGTGAGTCTGTTTTAGTGAGGGTTTTTTTGTGTTTACATGTTTTAGTTGGATTAAGTGTTTTAACTTGTTTTAGTGTGTTTGTGTGTTTTTTATTTTGTTTGTGTAAGTGAATGTGTGTTGATGTGATTGTGTTTAAGTGTGTGCGTGTTTTAATTTGTTTTAGTGTATGTGTGTTTGTTTGAAAACCAAAGGGAGATAAAGGAATGCACACATATGCACACATGTTACATGATCACACAGGCAAGCACACATGCAAAAGCATATACACTTTGGTTTAATGTGTGTGTATTAGTTTGTTTTAGTGTGTGTGTATTTGGATGTGTTTGTTGCTGTGAGTGTCTTTTTGTTAGTGTGTATATGTTTTAGTTTGTTTTAGTGTGTGTGTGTTTTAGCGTGCATGTGTGTATGTTTTTTAGATTAATGAATGCAAACACACAGTAGAAGTACGACATAACATGTATCTCAAATTTTGTATTGATACCTGATATAAACTATAGTTGTGGTAGTTGTAGTGGTGGTGCAAGCACACACGCAAACGCATGTACACTTTGGTTGAATGTGTGTGTTTTAGTTTGTTAAAGTGTGTGTGTATTTGCATGTGTGTGTTGGCGTGAATCTGTTTTGGTGAGGGGTTTTTTGTGTTTATAAGTTTTAGTTGGATTAAGTGTGAGTGTTTTAATTTGTTTTAGTGTGTTTGTGTGTTTTTTATTTTGTTTGTGTTAGTGTGTGTGTGTTGATGTGATTGTGTTTAAGTGTGTGTGTGTGTGTTTTAATTTGTCTTAGGGTATGTGTGTTTGTTTGAAAACCAAAGGGAGATAAAGGAATGCACACATATGCACACATGTTACATGATCACACAGGCAAGCACACATGCAAAAGCATATACACTTTGGTTGAATGTGTGTGTATTAGTTTGCTTAAGTGTGTGTGTATTTGGATGTGTTTGTTGCTGTGAGTGTCTTTTTGTTAGTGTGTATATGTTTTAGTTTGTTTTAGTGTGTGTGTGTTTTAGCGTGCATGTGTGTATGTTTTTTAGATTAATGAATGCAAACACACAGTAGAAGTACGACTTAAAATGTATCTCAAATTTTGTTTTTATACCTGATATAAACTATAGTTGTGGTAGTAGTAGTTCTGGTGCTACAACCTTACTGCCGGAAGGTTTCTGGTACGAACATCATGGTGCTTGCGTGGGTTTCCATTGATCCAAAGGTTAAATGGTGACCCCTAAATAGTCTGTCAATGGGATTGACGATGGCCTGGTAGCCTGTCCAGGGTGTCCCCTTCCCCCCTGCCCTGGTAGCCACCGGGGAAGGGTTGATGAGGCTTCATGGGGTATCACGATACACAGTGTCTTCATTATGAAAGGCCACTAGATGGCACTCTCGGTTTGAAAATGAAACCAGGTTTAAAGCAAACGATTGTAAAGCAAAGAGCTCCATCTAGTGGCCTTTCAAAAGAAAGACGCTGTATCATGAGACGTCTTCAGTTGTCCCAGAATAAGTGTAATAGAATTAAAGACACAAACCAAGTACCGGGAAACTCGGTAAACTCTCTTCATCAAGTACCACACAAAGCATAAATAATAGGAGAAAAAACACTTTTATTCACTGATACTGTAAATTACATCAAGTTTTTAAATATAAATATTATATTAGGGACCAATGGGAATCTATGTAGAGTTTTACCTTAATAATTACATTTATTTTCGTCTGTTGCCCTGGTTTTCACACATGTTAAGCTCTTGTCTTGTTTCTTTTGAATGTGTCAGGAACAATTGATTATGATTTATTATTTAAAAGTAACCTGGACTTGTTTCAAGAGCCAAAATCTCTCGACGCTGTATAACCGTCCTGATTATCCTGAAAAACATTAACTGTAGATATTTTTCGTGATCAAAACCAAAAAAATCAAGCGGTTTCAAAGACAATTTAAAAAGAATAATTGCAAATTATTTATGACACATATTAAATAAATATAATACATATTGAGTTATTTTGTAAATAGTTTGAATAGAGAAAATGATTAATGATGCAAAATAATTATAAGTTACAAATTGTATTTATAATGTACTACTCGTGTGTGTATTTCTAAATGTTGTAACGTTTCTTACCAGCAGGACTACTTTCTCTTCCGGGCCTCGTCACTGTCAGCAGCACTCGAGCCGCGACAGAAGATCCTTCGTTTAAAGAGCTCGACAAACCTATAAACGCCTCATCAGCACTGGAGCCGTGAAGAGGACAAACACAGACTGTGTGTTCGCTCGTCCGTCATGAACTCGCAGAAACACAGACGGCAGCTCGGAACCCGAGACACTGAAATGGAAAAGAAGTTCTTGGTTTGGTTTTTAAACTTCGTTAAAAAGTAGTTCAAGTGAATTGAATATGTTAAACTGAGTCAAATTTTAGCGATGATAAATAAGTAAACAATTTCCCGAAGGAGACCTCCTGAGGGATCAATAAAGTTTGACCTTACCTTACCTTAAGTCCACATAAGAAAAACATGAACCAAACATAAGTGTGTTTGTGTCTGTTTTTCCGTTGTTTTTAGTGCGTGTTTAAGTTTGTTTTAGTGTGTTTTGTTTTGTTTTGTTTCTCTGGGTTAGTGTGTGTGTGTGTGTGTGATGCTGTGATTGTGTTTTAGTGTGTTTGTGTTTTAATTAGTTTTAGTGTGTTTGTGTGTTTGTTGGAAAACCGAAGGGAGATAAAAGAATGCACACACATGCACAGGAACACACAGGCAAGCACACACGCAAACGCATTTACACTTTGGTCGAATGTGTGTGTATTAGTTTGTTTAAGTGTGTGTGTATTTGCATGTGTGTGTTGCCGTGTTTCTGTTTTAGTCAGTTTTTGTTTTTTTTCGTTTTTATATGTTTTAGTTGGATTAAGTGTGAGTGTTTTTAATTTGTTTTAGTGTGTTTGTGTGTTTTTTATTTTGTTTGTGTTAGTGTGTGTGTGTTGTGTGGTTGTGTTTTAGTGTGTGTGTGTTTTGATTTGCTTCAGTGTATGTGTGTTTGTTTGAAAAACGAAGAGAGATAAAGGAATGCACACATACGCACACATGTCACAGGAACACACAGGAAAGCACACACGCAAACGCATATACACTTTGGTTTAATGTGTGTGTATAAGTCATTTTTAGTGTGTGTGTATTTGGATGTGTGTGTTGCCGTGAGTGTGTTTTTGTCAGTGTGTATGTGATTAAGTTTGTTTTAGTGTGTGTGTGTTTTAGCGTGGATGAATAATGAAAGCACACACTAACGCACACATATCACAGGGACACACAGACACACACACATCAACAAACACATATATCATACAAACACACAGGCGACACATAGATACATACATAGCTAAATACACACACGCAAACACACACACATATGCACACACACACATTCATTAGAGAAACACACAATAACACACACACACAAACATAGAGGCAAACGGCAGCACACAAATAAACGCGCGCACACAAGCAAACACACACGCACACTCATTATAGGCACACACACACGCACACATATTACAGACACACTCGAACATCACACACACACATCGCAAATGTGCAGCACACACACACACAAAAAGACACAAACCGAGCCTTCATTCAAGCAGCTTGTTTTTTGTTTTTTTTTGCTGACCCGCAAGAAACATTGGACAACTCCAACCAAGGACAGTGTGTTTCTGTGTGTGTGTGTGTCTGGGTGTGTGTGTGTGTAGCTACACAGTTGCACAGACACTTTCTCCACCGCCATCCTGCTGAAATGCCAGAAGCAGCCGGCAGGGTCAACACCAGAGTCACAACAGCTCAGAGAAACGAGGAAAGGCCGGAGCGCCGTCGTGCATGTTGATGATCCGCGATCGTGTTCGACCTACATCACGACTCGCCCGTCGTCGCTCGCCCGCGGGAGAAGCTCCGGCCCGAGGTCAAAGGTGAGGATGAAAGTCAGACCTAAAAGGAAGTGATGATGATTGGCAGGCGTTTGAAGAAAGTTTGGATCTAAACTTAAAATATTTCTGACAATTTCTGCAAACAAGACTCAACACGACAACAGAAAAGTGTATGTCCGGTGTGTGTGTGTGTGTGTGTGTGTGTGTGTGTGTGTGTGTGTGTGTGTGTGTGTGTGTGTGTGTGTGTGTGTGTGTGTGTGTGTGTGTGTGTGTGTGTGTGTCCTCTGTTTCGGAAGGGCACGCACTGTTCCTCCCGTGTGCAGGTGTCATGGCGGGACCTCTTCATTTGCATACATTTGCATGATGTCAAACTGACAGCTTCCTGTGCCGACTGTCTTTTTGGACCGAGGCCCAATCCTGTCGGTTCCTCCGGCACCGTTCCCCGGACCGGGACCGATCAGATCTGACGAGAGCTTCGCTGGGACGTCTCCTGACGCCGACTCACACCGGCGTCCTCCAAATGTCACGGACGTTTTCAAAGTGAGCCAGAATTACGATTTGGACGAAATTATATATATTTATATATAAATATATATATGATGTTTATTTTTCCATTTTATGTGTTTTTCTACGAAATCAGTGACTTTTGCATCATGAGCTTTGATTTTTTTAAATGTAACTTAAACCAATACAATGATAAACTGAACGGTAACGCTACTAGCTTAGCGTGTTGTTAGCAGTGCTAGCTTCAGTCTTACTGTGATATCAACATACCCGTAACACTTTTTGTGTTTTTATTTATAATTTGAATATATATTTTAAATACCTAAATAACAAACTTGAAATTATAATAACAATCGAGGACAAAAAAACATGTACTTTTTTTCAAAAAGCTACATGGCGGTAAAAGTAAATAAATGTGTTGTGACACCTTAGTCAGAGTAAAACATACCAATAGGGTTTGTTTTTTTCAGATTTTTTTTTTAAAGGGGTTGTTGGTTTTTCAGTGCCTTTTTTAAAAAAAAGGTCTGCTGTCTAATGTTATTGGAAAGTCAAAATGGCAGGTTGGGCGGATTGAAGTGTTTAAAGTAAAAAGCTGAAAAATTGTGGGTCCATCAGCGCATTTGAAGATTCAACATTTTTGGTTTCTGCACAACAACTCAATGTTGATTCCATAGTGTGAGTTTGCATGTTTGTTTTGCTGTGATTGAGTTTTAGTGTGCGTGTTAATGTGTTTTAGTTTGTTTTAGCATGTGTGTTTTAGTGTGTGTGTGTGTTGGAAAACCGAAGGGAGATAAAAGAAATGCACACATACGCATACATATAACAGGAACACACACACTGGCAAGCCCACACACATGCAAAACATATACACTTTGTTTATGTGTGTTTTAGTTGTTTTTAGTGTGGGTGTATTTTCGTGTTTTCTAGTGGCGTGAGTATGTTTTAATTTTCTCGTTAGTGATGTGTTTTAGTATTTTTTAGTGTGTTTGTGTTTGTATGTATGGAGATAAAAGAACACACAGACAAGCAAACGCACACACTCACACACACATATATCATAGTAACACACACACAAGGGCACGCACTCGCACATGGACACATACAAAAATACCTTATTAACATAGTAATATTTATTATGAGATTAAAGTCGTACAAGATACTTCATTAGGAGATTACAGTTTTAGGAAAATCATTCATTTCTATATTAAAGTCGTACAAATTACTTTAGTGCGAGATTGTTTCTTTGAGTGGCCCTAATATGCCGTCGTACTAAAAGGTGTTTTATTTTGAAAAAACGTATTTTTTCTTTTAGGTAACATTTGCCTGTGACATGTCAAAACATTTGTCTCTCTGAGGTTTACACAAAAAGAAACAAACAAGCAACTTAAAACAAGCAATAATGAGTAAAACATAACTCAATATGTAATAATTGTTAGAACAGTTTGGAGCGAACCAAGTGCGAAAGCCTCAAAAGAACCCAGAGGTTCTTAATCAAACTTAAAATTTAATTAATGAAAAAAAAATCCAAATTAAAAAACCAACAAGAATCCATGCTCTCATAAAACAATTACAGTAAAATGTCCAATACCTAAAACGTCCACCAACACCGGGTATAAATGAAAACCAGAACTAGGAACTAAAAGAACAGATAATATGAAGGTCCAAACGCTCTCAAATACTTATTACTAATACTTATACTTATAATACTTATATTAATACTTATACTTACACAACAATATTCTAATTAATTAATATAATAAGTTTCTATTTGTTCAGGCTTTTCCTTGAATTTCTCGAACTCCTGTGTTGTTCTCAGTATTATCTTGATCTTTAAAGTATGTACTTTTTTGAGTATTGTTTTGATTGTTTAAGCGCTTTGTGACCCTGGTCTGGAAAAGCGCTATATAAATAAATATTACTTACTTACTTACTTACAATATATATATATATATATATTTTTTATCTGAAGCTCCCTCAGTTAAGATGGCGGCGCGTGGAGACAGAAAAACAAACTCCTTTAATCACCACCGATAAAATGGCGGTTCACCTTCTCAGACGTTTTGTCTGACCTCAGTGTTCAGAACTCGAAGCAACAAGCTCAAGGTGAGACCTTCTCCTCCGTCTGGCTCTGCTGTGCCGGGACATTTCCCAACAACTTTTCTTTTCTTTTTCTTTTTTTTTTGGCCTCACATTTCAGACGTGAGGCGCCCGACGAAGAGCCAAAAAGAAAGTCAGCACGGACTCCTTCTCTGGCTCCTCGGCGGGTGTTTTGTCGCCCCCCGCGGAGTCCGACAGACGTGTGTTTACCTGTTTACTGTAGCGTTCCGGGGAGGCTTGTCCGAGCGCGAGCTAGCACTTTGTCTCTCACACTGTGAAACACAACAGCAGTTAGACTTCTTCCTGACAGGATGCTAATCGGCCCATTTCACCCCCATGTTTAATCATGAGGACGGCACAGGTGCTTTGGTAAATTTTTTCAAAGTGTATCTTTGAGTTTTTGTGCATCTGTTGAGGGATTTTTTTGTTATTAAATTAAAAAAACATTTCTTTTAAATTGACTCATGACGAAATATTGAGGGATTAGTTTCACACAACACACCGAAATCTTACCACAGTTTGAGTCGTGGTTGGAAAAAGTTGTATATTTACTGTCCTTCTCTATTTTCGATCTCGGAGGCTTGTGTCAAAGGGACACCCTGGACAGAAATTCTAAATCGGCAAAAGCTACTTGAGTAAATACGATGGACAGACAGTTTTTAACTTAATAAAAATGGAAAATATATTTTTGGTCGGGAAATTAGAGTTCCATGGATGGATTGATGGATAGATGGATAGATGCATGGATGGACGGATGGATGGACGGATGGACGGATGGACAGATGATAGATGGATAGATGGATGAATGGACGGATGGCTAGATGGATAGATGGATGAATGGACGGATGGCTAGATGGATAGATGGATAGATGGATAGATAGATAGATAGATAGATAGATAGATAGATAGATAGATAGATAGATAGATAGATAGATAGATAGATAGATAGATAGATAGATAGATAGATAGATAGATAGATAGATAGATAGATAGATAGATAGATAGATAGATAGATAGATAGATAGATAGATAGATAGATAGATAGATAGATAGATAGATAGATGGATTAGATAGATAGATAGATAGATAGATAGATAGATAGATAGATAGATAGATAGATAGATAGATAGATAGATAGATAGATAGATAGATGGATTAGATAAATAGATAGATAGATAGATAGATAGATAGATAGATAGATAGATAGATAGATAGATAGATAGATAGATAGATAGATAGATAGATAGATAGATAGATAGATAGATAGATAGATAGATAGATAGATAGATAGATAGATAGATAGATAGATAGATAGATAGATAGATAGATAGATAGATAGATAGATAGATAGATAGATAGATAGATAGATAGATAGATAGATAGATAGATAGATAGATAGATAGATAGATAGATAGATAGATAGATAGATAGATAGATAGATAGATAGATAGATAGATAGACGGATGGATGCTTTTTGATCCGGGAGGAGAATTTTTTTTTTTTCAGAAGCAATAAACACATCTATTCAAAAAAAAACATCCATATATACATGTAGAAACAATTCAATAAATAAATAAATACAATAAAATAAAGACATAAACACATACAAAAACACATACAAAAACACATAAAAATACATAAATAAATCAATCAATAGTTTCCAACAAAAAGTTAAATGTGCATGTTAAGCATGAGGGAGAGATCTGTTGTGGCAGAAGGAACAAAGGCTTAAAACATTCCATTCTGCAGTGCATGGAGAGGAGCATGTTGCTGCGGTTACTGTTCTGAGCTGTCGAGGGTTACTCCAAAAGTCCTGTATAAAAACCCAAAACACAACCTAAAACACGGCACGTTTGCATCTCTTCTACGTTCTTGTTGAAATAAAATGGAATTTTTACAGATTATATGTCAAACAAGAGCAATATTTTATATTTAATGTTTTAGTTTAGTTCTGTCTCAAGTTGACCTTCACTTCCAAAGAGAGGTCGTTTTGTGTCTTGGATTATTCCTGCATCCGAGACTGAGCAGACGTTCAAAGCAAAATTCAAAGAACACGACAACCAAGAAAGTCGAGAATTCTTTGTTGAAATTCCACAGATTTGGACAAATGTCAAGTTTCATTCTTCACATTCCAAGATGCAAAATCATGTCTCAACCTGAAAACACAACTAAAATATAACGTTAAATATAAAAATCCTGATGTGTTTCTATTTATTCTGTACAAATAACGATTTTATCTCAACAATAATTCTCAATAATCCTGTATATAAAGTTAGCAAAGTTGACGTTGATGACGATTTTGGCAGTAAAGTGACTTTAAAGCGTAAAAAAATATATATATATTTAAACTGTAATTGATTGAGCTGACACTGATGAGCACATGTGTGGTTTCTCTCAACATTTACAGACACAACAATCCGCTGTGTCTGTGCCTCGGACAGTGACGGGACTGTTCGACAACAGACATCTGTCGTGAGCCACACAGAGCTAACGTTGTGCTACATGTAGCATTAACAACATTTTGTCAAAAATGTAGCTTCAGTTTTTAGCGTCTGCGTTACTAAGTTCAAGAAGGGAATCCGTGGCTTTTCACTACAACAATGTAAGGGATTGTTCGGGGAGTGTTTGTAACTGCAACTACAACCGCAAGTTCTCCAGAAACGTTGGCGAAATCAGCCGACATGGAAACAACAAGTCGCTTCAACATGAGACAACAGAGACGTCTTCATGTCTCCGGCAAGAAAACGGGCTGTTTTCACGTGTCCTCCATTCAGGGCCGTGACAAAAAAAAGACACGCCTCGGAAGAACAAACCAAACACCTGCGATCTGAACGGACAAAGAGCGACTCTCATGTCGGGCCCTGAATAGTGTCACTCTGGCTCTTTATTCTGTCAGTCGGGTCCGTCACTGCAGCTTTTCAATATCATCCCGGGCGGACACAGCAACGTGTGTTTTCACGCATCTCTGTGGCTTCTGTCAGGCGGGGGAAGCAGCGGCGCAGTCGCTGCTGAACAGATGGTTCATCTTTGCGGCCGATGGCGGAAAAAAACCTTCGAGGCTTGAGGAGCGAAAACACACTGGAGTCGGGTCTGTTTCTTTTAAGCGTCACCAGTGAAGGTCCGGCCTGGAGGGTGTTTTTTTCGGCCCTGGAGAAGTTTTCACGGGGCCCTCGTTCTCCGTTGTTAACCATATAATTGAACTAAAGTATAAAAAATACATCTATTTTTTAAATTCTAAAAAGAAATGATCAAAGCTTTCGGAAATAAATTGTCTAGCAGTTTGAAGTTACTGCTAAACAGATTTTTTTTTAAATGTATTGGCACTATTACACTTAATTCCGGTACCGGTACCCGGACCGCATAGAAAGAAAAAAAAAGTTTCCATTTGGAAAAAGAAAAATGATTTTCTTATAAATAATAATTTAAACACGAGCTCTAGAAAGAGAAAGTTTCTCTTTCAAAGTCCTCTTTTCGATATAACCCTTGTGTTATTTCAGGGTCAAGGTGACCCGAAGACCCGAAAACTATTTTGGTATCCCTTGTACTTGGCCATGGGGTCACCTTGATCCTTAGATAACACAAGGGATGAAAAATTGTTTAACACAAACATGCTCACGCATCGGCACAAAGTAACTAAAAGCTAGTGGACGCACACATACAGAATGACATCGTCGGCATACAATAGAACACGCTTAGGTGCAAATACACTCAATTTCAATATTCTCCTAAAATTTTGCTAGGGCCAAAAAATATCTAAGGTCTGTGTCCCAAATCGCGCACTTCTGCACTTACAGTACATTGAGTGCTCAAGTGTGTCCCAATTTGCAGTTTGCGAAAATGTAGTGCACTCAAATGGCCAGAAAATTAAGTGTGGATCGAAGGACACTTTCCACCCTTAACGGCCTCCATCTTAGTGACGTAGATGACGCTAAACCGATGCTACGTCACTGACGACTTTGGAGCAGATACCAGCATGAACGTCACGAGAAAACACTAATTTTAACACAAAACAACAATAATAACACAATGAAACACGACTTAAAACGTGTTTCGATTGGCGAAAAAAAATGCTGTAAAGTGTCAATGATAGGGTTCCAACGGTCGGTTGCAATCAGTGTCTTACAGTGTACTGTAAAGCAGTGCACTTAGAGAAGTGTTCAATGGCGTGCTTATTGTTAGCCTAAATGCTCAAGTCTCAAAAATGACATGATGCTTTAGAGCAGGGGTCCATGTTTATTTTTCCCCATGAGGGCCACATAACTGTTCTTATCTCTGAAGGGGGGGCCAGGATCAGTTTGTACCAGAAAACGAGCAGGAGTGCCCAAACGTAAAAATGTATTGTTTTCCAGAAAGCAACACTTAACCAAATAACCCGTTCAAGGTTCTTCACAAAAAAAGTTAGGTAATAAATAACACTATTTGTGAAATAAATAACGATCAAATAACCCTTTCACAGAAAAAAAGTTTTATTAATTGTAATTTTTGGCCCTAAAATCTTGATATATTTCAGACCTTCTTAGGGAGGAGAAAATGGAGGTATATGTAGAATATAACAACACAAAACCTACAGTCTTTTTTTAAATATATATATATATATTAATTTATTCATTTTCTTTGCCGCATAATCCCTTTTGGGGGTGGCTGGAGGACGCTGGTCTTTCTCAGGACACACAAAGACACACAACCATTCACACAAACACACTCCTACGGACAATTTCCCCCAAGTTCTCAATAGACCTCTGTTTGTTTTTTGGACTGTGGGAGGAAACCAGAGTTTCCAGAGTAAACCCACTTTTATTCTTTTAGTTTTTCAGGACACTAGGTGGGGCTTTGTCACATTGGCCCCAAATGGCTTCTCCTCTCTTCACATGTAGTTGGAGATAATTGTCAGAAAGTAGACCCTTGGGTTTATTCTATTTCTACTTATTATTTACTATTTAAGTGTGATAATCAAGTGTTTTATATCAAATAATGATGAAATATATTTTCCTCTGGTCTTGGTTTTGAAAAACATGTTTTAGACTGAATTACAAACGAGAAAGTTTCTTGAACGTGCTTTTTTCACCCGCTGACCTCATGACGTGCCTCCTGGTTTCACGTGGTTTCAACTTTGACCTCATGCGTTCTTGGTGCTGGAACAAACATCTGCTTCACCTCTGGATTCCAAACCTCCTGCAGGAGCTGCTGCTGCAGGTCAGAAGAAACTCCATCGTGATTTAGAAGTGGCTCGGACAAAAACAACAGCCCAAGAACAGTGGACGTGTTATTGTTGTCCTGGGATAGATTTTACAAATAAATAAAAAACTTACACAAAGTTCAACTCCCAGTGTTGGGGAAAAGACATTACCGCGCCAGAGTGATGCTCAGTGTAAGATGGTCAACTCATCACTATTATATACAGTTATTATATACTATATATGTATAACTATTATATACAGCTATTTTATACTATAAATATTAATATTTTATACTATATATATAACTATTATATACAGCTATTATGTACTATATATATATATAACTATTATATACAGCTATCAAACAATTTCAATCAATCAATAAATTTTACCTTACCTTACCTTACTATATATATAACTATTATATACAGCTATCATATATTATAAATATTACTATTTTATCCAGCTATTATACACTATATATAAAACTGTTATATATAGCAATTATATACTATATATATCTATTATATACAGCTATTATTTACTATAAATATTACTATTATATACAGATATTATACACTATATATATAAAACTGTTATATACAGCTATTATATACTATATATAACTATTATATACAGCTATTATATACTATAAATATTAATATTTAATACTATATATATAACTATTATATACAGCTATTATGTACTATATATATATATATAACTATTATATACAGATATTACATAATATAATATTACTATTATTTACAGCTATTATACACTATATATAAAACTGTTATATACAGCAATTATATACTATATATAACTATTATATACAGCTATTATTTACTATAAATATTACTATTATATACAGATATTATACACTATATATATAAAACTATTATATACAGCTATTATATACTATATATAACTATTATATACAGCTATTATATAGTATATATAACTATTATATACAGCTATTACATACTATAAATATTACTATTATTTAGAGCTATTATTTACTATAAATATTACTATTATATACAGCTATTATATACTATAAATATTACTATTTTTTACACCTATTATATAATATAAATATTACTATTATTTAACCCATTATATTATATATTATGTTATATATCATATTGAATGTTTTATTTTTTTAAATGTAAAAGTAAATAAAAAATAAATACTAAGTAAATAACCCAAAATACTGTTGAACTAATACTGAATTATAAAAAATAAGAACTAATTGTAAGAGTTAAATGTGAAAAACTCTGAAGGTTTCTAAAGTGTCTGATCATCATCTTCCCATACGAGCCACATCGAAGCCACACGTGTGCAGTGTGTGTTTAAACCACAGCTGACCCACTGAGACGTTTAGCTACAACAACAACAACACAAAAGAAAACGCAAAAGTGCCACAATGATGCCATCCAGGGCGCACAAGCGCAGCATTGTGGACGTCTGACACGCCGGATTGTTCCTGGCAGACTACGTTGCCTCACAGCAGCTGGGACGAGCTGGTCGGGGGGGAAACAGGCCGGACTGTCATCGTGAGGAATGATGCAAGTTGAATTACATCACACTCCACTCTGCTGTGAGCACTTCGACACTCGTGCAACCTCCGCGGGAGAAGATCAGAGGCTCAAGGACGGACTGAAGGTGAGAAGGAAGTGAAACGACCTGCTGGAAGATCTTTGTCAAGAAATAAAATCAAACCCTGAGAGGTCGGTTGAGTTTTCAGGTCCAGATGATAGAATTCAAGAAATAGAAAGTTTTTGAAACACAAAATAAACTTTGCATTTTGTTTAAATGTTTTTAAGTTTGTGTTGCAATAACAGAGTGAAATCGTCCTGAGTTTATATTCCATATGTTTATCTTTTTTGGGGAATTCTTTATCATTCTTTATCGTTTTTATAGTGAATTTCCTCCTCATACAGATTCCATACTTTATTTTTTTAATGGCAAAGATGATTTTAAATTTTGCTTTTTATATATATATATTTTTTATTTATTTAAAGATTGTTTTTTTTAAATGTAAAATAAGAAAAATATATATACAGTATAGTACTTGAAAAAAAGTTTTCCCACTTTATTTCCCATTTAAAATTAACAACATGTAGAAATTAATCTTTAATTTATTGTTTCTTTTTGTCAGTTGGTGTTATTCAATTTGGTTCCGGCTCTAGAGAATAAATGATAGAAAGATAACAATAAAAATAAGACAAAAATGAATAAAAAACAAACCATAATGACAGCAAAACATTTTTTTTTATAACAGAAACAATAATAACAAAACAACAACTAAGATAATAATATTAATAAATAATTATTTTAATTAAACTAAGATTCAACTTTTTATTCAAAGTATTTTTTCTTCTCAAACAACATATTCAAAAACATTTAAATTATTTTTATTACAATGTGGGGCTCCGCCCTCTAAGCGCTTCGCTTTTGGCACCGTCTCGGGGGTTAACCAATAACGAAGCGGTTAGAGGGCGGAGCACCAAATGAAGTACAAGAACAATTATAACAGTAACAATAACAACAAAACAATTACATACAATATTAGTGATAAATATTGTTATTTTAGATTAAACTGTTTATTCAAAGTCCTGGAAAATGTTTTTTGCTATTATTTCTAATCTAACATAAGCAGCATATTTTTTTTTTTTTAAAGTTATTTGTCAATATATCTGTTTTTGGCAGCAGAATTAATTTATACAATATATATTTTGTTTATTCTCTAAAAAAAACTACTGATAAAACTACTAAGAATAAAAACTCAAATAACAACAACAAAAATTGTAATAACCAAAAAAACGATAACAAAATCCAGGAAAAAACATTTTAATAGAAAGAAAAAAACCAATAACAATGACAACAACGATAATAATAGTAATAACAAAAGTATTTGTAATAACAATAGTAATAGTAATAATAATGTTATTATTTTCGGTTGTGTTTGATTTATTCTCTAAAAGGAAAAATAACAATAATAACTTTACTAAAAAATAGTAACAACAACTAAATAACTGCAACACAAACCGTAATGACCACAAAAAACAAAAATAATAACAACAAGGTAAATAATTATAATTATAAATAATTATAATAGCAAAGAAAAACAATAATAATAACTAAAAACAACCACGAAATATATCAGAACAAACAAAACTTACAAGAAAAATTATAATGTCAACAGTTACAATAATAACAATATAATAACAAATAATATAAAACAATTGAGATAAAAATAACAACCACAAAATAAATTAAGAGAATACGAATATTAACATGAATAATGATTATAAAAATGATGTTATTTTATGTTGATTCAACTCCAACAAACAGGCTAAATGAAGACACACACTATTGCAGCGTCTCCTAATAGCTAATAAATGTCAGTGTGAGTCTGTGTGCGATTGTCTTCTGCTAAATAAACAGTTGCGACTCCTCATTAGACGACACGGTCGGAACACACACCGCCGCCACCGAGTTCCCCCGAGGTTCTCACCGAGGACGACGGTGTGTGTGTGTCTTCAGGTGTGTGAGTCTCTGCATATGTTTGTGTATACGTTTGGTATTCATGTGCTCGCTGGTGCCCCCGCAGTCTTCCTGGGGGAAATTAGTGCTCGGTCTCCAGGTTCGTCCCTGATGTTTGCTTGCCTTGCCAGGTGCACACACACACACACACACACACACACACACACACACACACACACACCTCTACCACCGGGACACACACCAGCCATTTGCTAAATACTCGGGCTGTTGTTTCAGATGTTTTGCTTCCGTCTCTTTGGTAATGTCGGCCGCGCTCGCTAATTGGACGACAGTATATTTTCTTGGTCTTGGTGTTTTCTGCTGGAACGACGAGATTATTCAATTTTTTTTTTTTTTGTGTCGACTCAGCTGCTTGTAAAAGTGTGTCTTCGTTTCAGCTTCCGATTGAGTGAGCATCTCGGAGCTAATGGCTACATTCAAAAGCAAGTTTTCTTGTTTACGTGGCGAAGTTGTGTAGTTAAACTAAAAATAATGTATAATCAATCGCATAAATTGCGACAATTCTTTTGCATTTTACAAAGTTCACATGTTTTTAGTAGCGCGTTATTTGTGAATCCATTTTCATAAATGCAAAAACAAGATGAACAAAATATAGAAAGAAGTCCAACGTTGAGGCGACGACAACCAACAGTTTGCAGTCCTGACTCCACCACCAAATATCATAACAAATACATAGGATGAAAGGATGATGTTATTCTATTGTATGTTAATCCTTTTCTTTGTGTTATTTCCTTTGCACGTTGTTCTTTTATTTGCACTTTGCAATTCTTTGTTCTTTGTTCTTTTATTTCAACTTTGTCATCCCTTGCATTTTTTTTCTTTTATTTGCACTTTGTCATCCCTAGCATTTTGTTCTTTTATTTGAATTTTGTCCTTTGTTCTTGTTTTTACGAATCTATCGTTTGATTAATAGACTCTATCTAATCTAATCCAATCTAGTAAAGAATTATTATTATATATTATTTGATATATTATTATATATCAAATAAATATTAGTCGTCTGGAGCCTATTCTATGAGAAGACATGGTGTCGGAGATGTGTAAATATCAGGAATATATCAACAAAACCTAAACTATATGAATATAAAATGTTGTAATGATCTCTCATTTCAAACTATTTCGTCATTTTTCCTTTTTTAAAAAAAGAAAATTTGTACCTAAAGGGCCATTGAATCATATTTTTGTTTGTTGTTTTTGTTGATATTAAATCAACTTAATATATTAATATTAAATGAAGGATATATGATGAGTCAACCATTTTACAATATTATATAAAAAAAAGAAGGTATTCTTATCATTTTTTGGTCCCTTTTGTATTTGATTTACAAAATTACAAATGTGGCCCCCAATGTCTCACTCATATGCTAGTCGAGGGAAGTTCATGTATTAAAACAGGAAGTAAAGGCAGATCTTGATTTCAAAATAAAGTCCATTCTAACGATGCAAAAAAAAAAAAAAGTTCAACACACGTAAATATGATGAGAAAAATAAAGAATCAAAATAATAATTTCACTCCATTTAGTCGTTTTCTTTTTTAATGATATTACATTTCAGCCCATTTCTCAGAACCAACATGGAGGTTTTAAACCAAAAACAAAAACAGGATCAAACCAAACTATTAACATTAAGTAAATTAAACAATAGCGTGATTTGAGCTTTATTTTATTTTTTTTGGGCTTTTTAAATATTTTGAATACTACTGTATTCAAATAAAAACTTAAACACCACAAATATAAAAACAAAACAAAATGAATACATTTCTGTCTCAATAAAAGACATTTATTGAAACGTATATCGACCAAGAATGTACAAAATAAAATCTGAATAAAGAGAAAATAAATCATTACATCATTGTGTACTATTGAGATCCACTTTATACCTCTTACAAATTTTATCAAATTTTAATTGTTCAAACTTTTATCAATTTGGCTCGTGTCCGAAATGCGGGCTATGTTCTATCTTTCTTTTATCTCTTCCACGATTTCTTCTATTCCTCTTTTTCTACCCTTTTATTCCCTATTCACATGACCTTTGACCTTTCGATAAATTCATCTACTCACACCTAGAAACTTCATTTAACTTTAAAAACACTTTTGTCTGCTTGCTACTACTAATTATACTTTTACTACTAGTTCTAATAAGGGTTTTACTACTTCTACTTTTACTATTAATTATTATACTACTTCTTCTACTCCCACTACTACTTCTACTACATCATCTACTTCTAATTCTACTACTACTCCTTCTTCTTCTATTTCTACTAATAATTCTTCTACTTCTATTTTACTACTAATACTACTACTACTGCTTTAACTAATTATACGTATACTACTTATTCTACTACTAATTCTGCTTCTTCTACAACCTACTTCTTCTCCTATTACTACTACTTCTACTCTACTACTACCTATTGTACTACTAATACTATTACTTCTACATCTACATCTACATCTACATCTACATCTACATCTACATCTACATCTACATCTACATCTACATCTACATCTACATCTACTTCTCCTCCTACTACTACTACTACTACTACTACTTCTACGTCTGCAACAACTTATACTACTACTTCTACATATACTACTACTTCTCCTACTACTACTACTTCTCCTACTACTACTACTTCTCCTACTACTATTACTTCTACATCTACTACTACTACTTCTACGTCTACAACAACTTATACTACTACTTCTACGTATACTACTACTTCCCCTACTACTACTACTTCTACTTCTCCTACTACTACTACTTCTACTACTACTACTTCTACTTCTACGTCTACATCTACGTCTACGTCTACGTCTACGTCTACTACTACTACTTCTACTTCTCCTACTACTACTACTTCTACTACTACTTCTACGTCTACAACAACTTATACTACTACTTCTACATATACTACTACTTCTCCTACTACTACTACTTCTCCTACTACTATTACTTCTACATCTGCTACTACTACTTCTACGTCTACAACAACTTATACTACTACTTCTACGTATACTACTACTTCCCCTACTACTACTACTTCTACTTCTCCTACTACTACTACTCCTACTACTACTACTTCTACTTCTACATCTATGTCTACGTCTACGTCTACGTCTACGTCTACGTCTACGTCTACGTCTACGTCTACGTCTACGTCTACGTCTACGTCTACGTCTACGTCTACGTCTACGTCTACTACTACTACTACTACTTCTACTTCTCCTACTACTACTTCTACTACTACTACTTCTACTTCTACATCTATGTCTACGTCTACGTCTACGTCTACGTCTACGTCTACGTCTACGTCTACGTCTACTACTACTACTTCTACTTCTCCTACTACTACTACTACTTCTACTACTACTACTTCTACTTCTACTTCTACATCTACTTCTACTTCTATGTCTACGTCTACGTCTACGTCTACGTCTACGTCTACGTCTACGTCTACTACTACTACCTCTACTCCCACTACTACTACTTATTCTACTTGTAGTACAAATTATTTTACTTTTTTCTTTTTCACCTTCTTTGTATTCTTCCTTTTCTTCTTCTCAACCTTTTTCAGTTTATTTCAACGTTTCTACATCAGTATTTTTCCTTCATGCAATCATTACAACTTTTTCCACATGTTTTCTTTGAAAACTAATTCAATACTTTCAAGCATTTACACACTCTGACATTTACAGATTCAGCATTCACACTGTATTTTAATTTAATTTCCTACTTTTAAAAGCTTCTGGCCAGACTGACCCTCTTGACCTCCAGGAATTATGTCGTATTACCTCTCGACACTTCTTTAAAGACCTCCTCAAACTGATGTTTCCTCCTCATCTCTGGAGCGAGTCTGTCACCGTCGACCCTCTGGTCCTCCTCCTCCGTCGGATCCCTGGAGCTCGGCTCGTCCTCATTAGCAGGTATTTCTCACATGTTTGTTAATTGACTCTCGCTACCGTCGGACCACCTGCACCTCCTCCCTCTCTTCCTCTCCTCCCTCCTTCCTCCCTCTCTCTCTCTCTCTCTCTCTCTCTCTCTCTCTCTCTCGCTCATCTGTGCTTCCTAACAGCCACTAATTGTCATCATAAGGCCACGGTCCCTGTCACAACTGGAGAACAGACTGTGGACCGACAGGGTGCAGCCTGGCTCCTGTGGCCCCCGGGAGGCCCCGGAGACGGTGCCTTCAGGGGGCCAGGGACGGGGACGTCGGCAGGAGAAGCTAATGAAGACAGACAATCTCACCTGCCAAGGTGGAGTCGCTCGTCTTCAGAACGTCTAAAGTCATTCGACAGAAGAATTAAAAATCCACTTTAAATAGTATAAAGTTGTTATGTCTGAAACTCATTATGTGAGGTTTTCATTTTTTTAATAAAATTGCAAAATTATATGATGACAGTTTGCAGCTTTAAATAAGAAAAACGCATTTTTATTTAATGGAAATAAAATTTAGTTTAACAGTTATAATAAGACTTTTCTTACATTATTGCAGAGGAAATAATGAAAAGATGTCATACCCGAACAAAAACAAAGTATTTTTTTTAAAAGAGAAAGAAAATAAAAATGCTTCACAGTCGAATGGCTCAACAAAATGAGAGACAGAATTATTTCTTTTTAATTGTGCAATTAAATTAAGTGATTTTTTTTATTTCTTTTTACACTTTTTGATTAATTTAATATAAAAGGAAACGATATACAATCAAGCCAAACTTTTAACAAAATATTTTTCTAATTAAAAGAATGTATTATTTTAAGTTGTTTGTCCTCTTTTTTTAATGTTTTACTTTACTAAAGTATAAACCTTGACATTAATTGACTCACTAACTGTGTTAGTGGCCAGAGGGAAATACATTTAATGAAACAGGAAGTCTACATGTCAAAATAAAATGCATTGTGAAATTTTTATTTAATTTTTTAATGAAAGCTATTTAAAGTTTAACAGTAAAAATCAATGATATACTTATCTTCCATAAATGTAAAGGTAGAACAATGAAAAGTAAATGAAGGAATAAAAAAAAAAAAAGATACTGCGACTGATTGATGATTTGCAAAATAAACAAAAATGAACAAAATAAGAGAAGACACAAAGTGAGGAAACTGCCAAAAATCACATATTTTCTACCAAGTTCTTTTAAGATTTCTTTGAAATATTCAAATCAAATTAATGTAAAAAGAAACTAAATACATTCAATAATTAAATATTCTATACACAAAAAATTATAATGAAGTTAAACGAGGTATTAAAACAGGAAGTAAGGCAGATTGAGACTTTATTTCAAAATAAAATGCGTTGCAATGATAAAAAAAATGGAAATTTTCAACACAAATGAACAACGAGATAAAGAAAATGGGAGATTTTGAGGTTTACTTAACACTTTGATCATCTAAAGTAAACCATTTAAAATTTTAAACAGTTAAAATTAAATTTTGCCTATAAATACAAAGGTATAAAAACATATTTTAAAATAACAAAATAATGTTTTCTAAAACAAAAAGAAAATAAACATTAAAGAAGAGATTAAGGAAGAATGGAGGATGTACAAAATACCAAAATAAAACAAGGCAGATTTCGACTGTTTAAATTTCAAAATAAAGTGCGGGGTAACACACTTAATAAACAACAAGATAAATACCTTTTTAATTGTAGGGTTTTTGTTCGATAAAAAGAGTCAATTAAAGGTGTGAGAGTTACAAGAATCTGACTCTCAAGTTTGTTTTTCCAAAAGTCTTAGAAAATCTCAGAAAATCTCTGAGACGTCTTGAAGTTCATCCGAGTGTGTGTCAGAGCATGTGTGAGTGTGTGTGCGCCAGTGGGACTCTGTGCATCGTGGCATGTGTGTCCTCAGCATGGGGGCTCGCCGGGGGCCCCTGGTCCTGACCAGCTGGAGGCTCAATCTGTTGAGGGGGGGGGGGCACAGGGGGGCTCAGCTCTGTGGTGGGAGGTCGGCGCTTGGACCCCCGTAACAAGCGCCACAGACCGTTTGGCCCCTTCTGACCAGGATGGTTTGGCAGGTCCGGCCGGGGACTGACAGGTCGGTGCAGGACCCGGGAGGAAGGGGAAAGGTGAGGGGGGTCTGAGGAGAGGGTGTGATGGACGAGGAGGGGGGAGGATGTTGACAGCGGGGTCCGAGAGAAACAGCGGCGTAGAAATGTCCAGGCACTTTGCCAATGACCGAAGGGAGAGTATTGATGACCTCCTCGACACCTACCCCGAGCTCCGACTGACCAGGTCTAAAACTCCTCTTTACTCTCCTTTAAAGTGTGTGTTTTTAGTGTGTGTGTGTGTGTGTGTGTGTGTTGTTGCTGCTGCTCTCTGACAGTTTTTGACGCGGGGCAGCGAGGTTACATCTTAGGGACTGTTTGTAGCGGTCACCGGTTCCGCCGAGGGGACGCTGGCTGGCACCATCTGGTCAGGAGATCCGTGGTATCTGGCACCATGTTGGCCAATGTCCATACCAGCTTGTAACACACACACACACACTCAAACACACACACACACAGACACACACAGGTTAATTGTGGCGACAGGCTGAGAGCAGATGTCCTTCAAACCGTCCAGTTAATTAAGCGTCACCATCAGACAAACACACAACACTGTCTCTCCTCTGGTCGAGTTCAGGCTATTGTGTGTTTGATCAATTTAATTGAGTTAAAAGTTTACATTATTAATTAAAGAACATTTTGCTTAAATTAATCCATTTTAATTATTTGTTACCTTTTTGGTTTTAACTCTTATTAAACTCTTATTATCGAGTGTTATCTCGTGTTGTTGTGGTATCTTCACAAACACATTTGTTAATTAATTAGAGCTTGTAATCCATGCTTTTAGATTGTTACAATTGTTATGGTGTCTAAACAAGAAGGATCTGTCTCACCTGCAGTTCATACAAAACTGTGGAGCGAGAATTCTGACCTGATCTAGTAGAAGAACTCACATACATACACGTAGATATCTGGGCTATGACTCACTTGATTCTTGGCTTGATGACCACTTTCCAATGACAAAAGAGTAGATTAATAATGAATAAAACGAAAGGTTTGATCAAAGGTAGAAAACGCTAGAAGAAATATTCCAGTAGTTGCCGAATAACAAATCAACTGTCTCGAATGCAGTTCATTCAAAACTCTGCAGCGAAAATAGCTGCTCTAGTAGAAGAACTCACATTTCTCCCGATCCTTAAATCTCTTCACTGGCTTCCAGTTTCTTTCAGGATCATCTTTAAAATTCTGGTTCTTACTTTCAGATCTATTCATGGTCAGACCTTCCATCAGGGATCTGATCCAGACTTACACCCCAGCTCGGGCTCTGAGGTCTGTGGATCAGAATCTACTGATGGTTCCTGAACACACTTCAGGACCAGAGGAGAGAAATCCTTCCAGACTGTTGCTCCTAAGCTTTGGAACGATCTCTATGTTTGATGATCTACTGACTCCTTCAAGAAACATCTCAAGACTTTTTTTATTTGTGCTTTTTTTCCTTGATTTTCTGGGACTCCCGTGTTTGTCTCTATGTTGTCCTGGCCTTTTAAGGTTTTTAAATGTGTATGTATTTTCTCATGACCCTGATCTAGAAAGGCGCTTCACAAATAAATATTACTTACTTACTATTTGTTTTTGGGCATTCGGGTCATTGTGACCCGGAGATAACACAAGGGTTAAGAAATACATACAATTGTTGTGAGACATTTTTCTTTCTTCCTGACATTTAAAGGGGAAACAAAGGAGGTGTCAGACATGAAAGAGTTGACTCGTGGCGTGAAGAGATCGTCTGTGCATGAGCCAATGAAGTCAGAGAGCTGGACTCGTGAGAATGACATCATCGCGATTGTCTCAGTGTAAACATGAATGAGCGACCGTGGGTCACCGGGGACGACGAGCAGGGGCATCTATTTCCATTCATCCTGTTTATTATTGTTATTATTATTATCTTTATTACCGATAAATATACAAGAAGTACAGATTTGGTGTCCTGAAGAGAAAAGAGGGTTTGATTCTGTTATTCTGGGCTTCTATTAAATCTTATATTTTTGATAGTGATGAAGATTAACACACACACACACATATAAATATATATATATATATATATATATATATATATATATAATTATTATTAATATAATATAAATATGTATTATTTATTATTAATTTATTTTGTTTTGTTTATTGTATAAATGATCATTTTATAATATAATAATAAACGCAAATAAAAACATGTTTTTAAAATTTAACAGTAGCACAGAATAGACCTTTAATGTCTCTTCGGGCAACCAGAAGTTTAGTTCTAGTATATCTATCATTAAAAATGATAATAAAAAAATAGTAATTATAATATCTATATCAATCTTTTTTAATAAACTGTCAAAATGCCTCCCCTTTATTGTTTAATAAAGGTTTGAAATAATAAATAATAACATGAAACGATGAACATTTCTTTCTGGAAAATGTTTCCATTTTCAGTGGCTTTTTTGTCTTGCTTTTTTTTTCTGTTTTGGTTTTTTGTTTTCTACGAAAGATGGCGCTCTGTTTAATTTTGATGAATAAGAGACGATAATTTAACTGATAGTGACATCTTTCGGGCTTCAAGCTGAAAGTACATGGTTATTTTAGGAACTTCCGCTTTTCTATAGAATTTTTAAATTCATGTAACGACCCATCTATTCGGTGATTATGCACGCATGGGCCACTAAGTGGCGCTGTTATCAAAGCCTTGAGAAAGAAGCTAAAGAGTTTTTTTTATTCTTAATTCAAAGCAAATCTATCAATTACTTCTGTTTGATGTAGTTTCTGAAACACAATTCATCATCTTGCACTTCCTCCTCATGACCACGAGAGGGAAACATAGGTCCTTACAAGAGTGTATTTATTCACAGTTCAAGTGGTAGAAAAAATAGCTTGTAAAAAGATGGAAAGCGCGGTCAGGAAGGTTTGACTGTTTTTCCATGACTCTCCTCAGTGGTCGCAGCCAAAGAGCTCCTGGGAGACTCTGACGGGCTCAGCCAGATTTCTGCCGGCGACGAGCAGGAAGACGGTGGGATGGTGGTAGAAGTGGTTCCCGACAATGACCCGGACTCCATCGGGGCCGCACATGGCGGCGTCAATTCTCTTGTAGGCGGCAATTGGACGCTCGTTTGTTGCCGTGCGAGGGCTGGACTTCATATCCACGTCAAAGATGTGATTCCCTAAAGTTAAAGAAGATGTGAGTCAGATGGTGCTTCGTGAGGTTCCGTGCGGTGATCATTGGTGAAATGAAAAACCTTTGATTATGTGCGCGATGTGCGAGTCTCCACAAACGAAAGCTGCGTCGATGTGACCCTCTATGCCCAGCTCTTCCTTCACGGACTTGGGGTAGCCGTCCAGGTGGGTGTGAGGCTCGCCAACTTTGTAAACGAAGACATTATCGTCCTGTGGAAGTTTGTTTTGGTTTTACAAAAACTGTAACATCAGACAATCTTTGGGAAGCGCACCTTGATCATGTACAGGTGCTCCTCGTAGGAGAAGACCGCGTCGACGTCACTGTGCAGTTCCTTGAAGGCGCTCTCGATGGTGTCCGCCTTCAGCGGGGAGTCGTCGGCATCTTTACGCAAGAAATGGTGACCTGGCGAAGACAGCGTTCATTTATCTTTTCAAACTCAGCATCCTTCGGTATTATCTGGTACCTCTGAAAGCATAAATGTTCCCGGCTTTATCCGAGGTAATGGCATCCAAGTGCACTCGGCTGCAGCGCTCCCTCTCCACGTGGTCGCTTCCATTACCTGGTGTCAGTGAACAAGGTCTCCACCAATCCTCGTAGTTACATATCGTAATATCTTGACTCTTTTAACGGCTACTTACCAAACTTATCGCATCTCATGAAGTAGTCGCGCGCTTCCTTGGGGTACTTGCCATGAACCTCCCCAGTCTTTGGGTCGAACTTGGAGACCATGTGTCCGTGGAAGCAGTAGAAGTGCTCCATGAAGCTGAAGGCGGACGTGCAGTTGGGCATGGAGGCGAACTCTTTCTTATCTACCGCCTTGGTTTTGTAGTTGAAATGGTAGATATCCGATCCTAGAACATTGTTAAATGTGTCGATTTCTTTTTACTGATATTCTCCCAACTAGATACGTTCCAAAATCTTCAGCAGTCGTCGGCAGAGAAGTGTTTTGGATGCACAAGTAGAAAACATTGCACTGACCCTTGAAAAAGATGACGGTGTCTTCATCGCATTGTGGCTTTGGGCAATTAACAGCAGCATCAAGGTGGTCAGGAATACCAGGGAAATCGTCTGAGATGTCCTTGGGGTAGCCATCCTCAATCTTGCGCTCGTGATAGCTGAACACTTTGTTGTCCTGTTGTTAGCATAAAACATGCTAATTAAGAGGTCAATTATTTTTCTTTCAGACTTTCTCTTTCTGTCCTCCTCGCCCAAAACCAGGACCTTCATCATTCGCTTTTTCCTTCTTTTCTTCGTTCCTTCTTGCCACAATTTCCGAAATTCTTGTCCAGCATATCCTCTGTCTCTCAAAGTTTATAAGTCCAAACAATTTGACTATTGTCTCCTTAACTTTAGCACCAAACTACTCCAAGTGGAAAACAAGAACAACACAATGGCCTAGATATAAGAAGAGCCTTCAAAATTTGGAAGAAGTCAACCTCTGTGAGATGTTTTTGGGTGGGAATTTTTCTTGTGGTGCCAGGATTTCCTTGGCTGTCACCCAATAATGGACAGAATAAGGGGGATTGTTTTTAAGATCTGTCTGAGAAGACCCGCTTTCGTAATACATCCTCTGAAATTGTATATGACAAATCAGCTGTCAAACACAATGAATTGGTGATGCATTTTGTGGGAGTCGCCACCTAGAGACCTGCTAAGGTGGGTTGGAGACCCAGGGCGAACTGGAAAGGCTATGATCTTCAGCTGGCCTGGGTAACGCCTCCCTGCTAAAGCTGCTGCACATGTGACCCAGCATCTGATAATCAGTGGGTATCATGAAACATCATCAACCCATCTCTAGCTTTGGTCCTGAGTGCATATGACTACATAACAACATCAACCTACCAAGAAGAAGAATATGCGTGCATGCTTCTCAAGGCTAATCTTGTAGTGCATTTGGAAAGCAGCGTCCACGTGGCCCAGGTGGTGGTGGTCGTCCATATCAGGGAAAGACTCATTGGAGAGCTCAGCCTTTCCATGGAAGCCCTTGAAGACGTGATCCCCTGGATGAAAAAGAAATACAGGAAAAAGAAACCATTTGTAGTGGGTTTGGCTAGAGGGGAGGGACTGGAGATTAAAAACAATTTCACTCACGGACCACAAAGGTTTTCAAATGAATTTCCCGTAGTGATTCACAAATAAACTCTAAAGCGAACTGAGAAGCAGATGGAGCAAGAATGCTACTCCCCAGATGCAACACTTATAGACTCAGGGACTCATTCACTCCTCATGCAATTAGATAGTATAATTCTGAATTTTGGGGCAGGAGTGGAGTGAAAGTATGATGTTCTTTTATTCTATCTTAATCTTTGTATCCTTTTCTTTGGTCTATGTTCCTTATATTTGCACTTTGTCAACCTTTGCACCTTGTTCTTGTATAGAGAGAAAGGGCAACAGTTTGTGTGGTCTTTCTGATGCAGTTTATTCATTCCATGAAAATCGTAGCATCTTCAACTCTGACTCTTCTCAATCTGTTTCCTGTTGTTCTATCAGTGATACTGTCCTTAAACCATCAATAAGAGATAATACATTCTCAAGTCACTTATTTTCCAGGAGCTCACCTTTGAAGAAGTAAGGAACACCCTCTTCGTTCACAGTGACCGCGTCCATCTCAAGGCCCTCGCAGCGATCGTAGACATCTGAGGAGAGCCAGGTATCGTTTCAAAACCCGAGAAGAAAATCCTATTTATATCTATACAGAGAAAAGGAAAGATATATACGTGTTGCATGATGTGCATGGTCGTGGCCGTCATGATCGTGTCCGTGGCCGTCATGATTATGGTCGTGGCCGTCATGATCGTGTCCGTGGCCGTCATGATTATGGCCGTGGCCGTCATGATTGTGGTCGTGTGCATGGTTATGCCTGGAAGAAAATAGATTTTGTGACATTGGGTCCAGACTACAGCTTAAGGAGAGAATGTGAGGCTGTTTGCTGACGACATCATTCTGTTGCCTAAAAACTGCCTCTTGAACTATTGAGCTTCTATCGTTCTTTCTTTTTTTTTAAAAAGTGTGTACAGCTAAAAAAGCAAGTTGATGTATGACAGAGGATTGTGGGTAGTTACAGGGAGATAATACCAACCTTGCTAACCTTACGTTTCTAAGACGTTTTGATAGCTTTTGTTTAGGACGAAGGTCGTTTTTTTCGGATCTATAATCCAATGTTTAATACTTTTGTAAAGGAGATATAAGACCATCGGTAATTCTTTTTTTTTGTCAGCTACAGAGAATTTGAAGTATTTTATTCATACCTCAAAGGTATTTTACCATTTGTCGAATCAATTTCTGTGGTTTTAACAACTAAAATAAAAGTACTTTAACAGTATAGCATCATGAAAACCACTTGAACGGAAACCAGTTTGTTAGATTAAAAATTATTATACACTATACGTATATGCCATACTTAAATTAATGCTAAAAGATAATCAAAATATAAAGTAACACTCTGCATTGACCATTTGTCTCCATAAGGCAAAGTATTAAGACCCAGAAGTGACGTCGTGTTGGAGCGACGGAAACGGACCCGAGTTTTGACCGTTTAAAGTTCTACTCACGTGTCGGCCAGTGTGAGAGCCAGGGCCAGGCAGAGGCACAGGACTCTGGTGAGCATCTTCATGCTGAGCGATCCCTCTGGTTTAAGAATACAGAACCGTGACCAACCTCTGCCGACTCCCTCCCCTTTATATCACCGGCCGGTTTACATGTAGGGTACGTCGGGGACAAAGGCTTAGGAGGGTCAGGAGTTGTCCAAACATACCGATGTTTGCTCTGCCCACCCAAACAACCGATTCTGGGAACGATACCAGGAACAGTCAGAGGCGATAGTTCAGTGTTTGGCTTGTAATGCATAAATAAATTCAACTTTCAATGTCAGTTTTCTGTTTGTTTTCTCTATTGCAGTTATAAATAACCAATAATTATTAATGTTCAAATTTAAATGATTAAGAAGATTGCATGTTTCTACCTGTGTCACATATTAGCTCACAAGTTAAAAATTAAATAACTAAACCTTTACCTGCTTTTTACCAAAATTATTTAGTACATTTTTATTTACCACCAGTTTATCAAATGGCTTATTTTTATCTTAACCAATCTATTCTATGTTAATCTTTGTATCCTTTTTCCTTTGTATCCTTTTCTTTGCGTTGTTTCCTTCTACTTTGTCATCCGTTGCACTTTGTTCATTTGCTTGCACTTTGTTCTTATTCTTGTTCGAACTTGCTGTACCGAACTGAAAACCCCATCCATCCATCCATCCGTCCATCCGTCCATCCATCCATCCATCCATCCATCCATCCATCCATCCATCCATCCATCCATCCATCCATCCATCCGTCCATCCGTCCATCCGTCCATCCGTCCATCCGTCCATCCGTCCATCCATCCATCCATCCATCCATCCATCCATCCATCCATCCATCCATCCATCCATTAATGTTAAAGTAATCAAACCACATTTTCAGAAAACATGATTGGATTTTATGTTGTGTTTTGGAGTTTTTTACTAGATTAAACAAAGATTTAAAGACACTTGTGTGGCTGATATCTGCTTCTGCTCACGTGCCCAAAATCTCCCTTTATTGCCAGATTGGCCATATTGTAAAGTGGTTACAAGACGTTGCAGGTTCAATCCCAGGTCTGGATAACATAGTGTTGTTTTGTCACATTGTCGGTTTGCCGCATCACAGCCTACTCCCATCATTGTGCAATTGCGTAAACGGATACAATTGTTGATAGTGACTTTGGATAAAGTGTCTGCTAAATTTATTGATGTGCATGTGGTTTTTTTTTTGCATGTTATTTATTTCATTTTTATTTCTCTTTTTTTGTATCGAGGGAAAAATAATGGCCTCTGTTGGTTGATGTCAGTCCATAGTAGAAAAGGCTTGGGAGGACAATCCGATTCAACACCCACCCACGCAAATATCTTTTATGTTTTTTTGGAAAAGTCTTGCCAAATAAACCCTGGTATGTTTTGTGTTGGCAACAAGGCTTAACGTGAGTCATTCAGGAACACCAAGCGTGTCCAAACTTTGCCGCGTTACCCAATAATCCACTCTGTCAAGTTGAAGCAAAGGACGAGGAGTTCCCCCTTTCTTTCTTTTTTTTTTACTGAAACAGTCGAACAAAGAGATTTAGTTTGTGTTAAGTGTGTGTCTTACGAAAAAATGAATCATAGTTTCCAACAAAGATTTGGATCTGAGATGCGTCATATGCTTCTCGCTAAAATTACCTGAAAAACTAAAGAAAAATTAAGCCTTAAATAATGAATTTATAATATTTTTCTATTTCACATTATTTGTACTTAAAACAAAGAAAAGAAAATTAAACTTTAAATATGCTGCGTTTCTTCAAAGTGTGTTGATGCTATGAAGCTAATAGCTGTGATAACTTGATCGCTTAAAAAACTTTGATTGTTTAAAAATAAACACAGCGATTACATCAGAATACTTCTCTGGATCTTTCTACGTGACTGCACCCTGAACCGCCAGAGGTAACTAACCCAGTCCTGAAGCAAGAGTCAATATAAACTGCTGGTGAATATTAACTAATAGAGCCTCACCTGGACTCCAATGAACCTTTTGGCTGGCGGGTAGAAAGTACAGGAGCGTTTTTGACCCCCGAGGTATACCCATGTCGGCTAGTCTGACATCAGAAGAAAAAAAAATAAGATACATTTTTTTATTTATGTTTTTTCCACACAAAAAGATTTAGTTCATAGTTTTTTTTGTTTTTTTTATTGGGGCTGTTATTGATGTTGTTATTAATATTGTCACTTTTTTCTGGTATTATTATTTTTGTGGTTAATTAGAAACAAGTACAGTTAAAGCTGAACCCAGTAAAATCATATAATAAATCTGTGTTTTTAAACCATGTGTGTTTGATGAGTGTTTGGCAGAGAAAAAACAAACATGAAGCAAAAAAGACCATTTAAGATTTAAGAAAATTGCAATTTGGGGCCCAGATTTTAATGAAATCTAATAAAAAGACGTTAAATAGAAATAACCATGTTCTTGTCACCACTACTGTGAACAAAGTCAAACTTTTTTAACATAACTTTACGGAACACTGCTTTTATACAGACAGGAATTGTGTTCCATTATTCGAAATTACATTACACTCGGTCGTGTAGTCTGAACTTGTTTTTGTGTGAGTTTGATTGTTGAAACTAAACCAAAATCAATAAACTTGTCAGTCCAAACAGAGATTAAAAAAAACAAAACAAGGCTTATCTTTGCCCAAATAAATCACCCGATTAGTAAAATAATAAAGTGCATTGTAAATAAAGAAGAATAACTTCTTCTTTTTTAATGGAATTTCTTTTTTAATCTTTGAATAAATACAATGCAGGGGTTTTGAAATACCCTTTACATTCCAGAAGAGGTCACTAAATCCCCTCTTGTTTTCTTAAAAAAAAAATTAATTAAATGTTTTTATATGTTAATGTTTTTTTTAATCGTGTTTATATATCATTATTATCTATTTTCTCAAATCTCACGTAATCAATAAATTAAATATTTTTTTAAATATATATAAATATATTTTTTAATATAATAATCGAATATAATAATCTCAATTATATAACAATAATATAATGTGTTGTCTAGTGTGAATAAAGCATATTATTTAAAATAAAACTTTAAATTTAAAGTTTCGCTGACAGTGTTATGGACGTCCCATACAGGTCATATCTTTTTTAAATATAATTAATTTAATTTTTAATTATCCAGCGTAGATTCTGTTGATGGATTAAGTTAAAAAAAAAAAAAGCTCAAGAAAACCAAAAAGGGAGAAGTGGTATTTTTACTGTCCATGAAGCAGACGTCAGAATGTGGAGAATTAGCTGAAGAGGTGAAAAGGTCACTTGTCACACCTGCGTGAGCTGCATGTTGAGGGTCGAGTGGTCTTTAGTTCCAAAGTCTCTCTTTGGTCTGACATGAAGAAAGGCTTCGTCTCCAGTACATGCTTCAATAGACCACATGTCCCAGCCAGCCAGGGTTCATAGCTGCTCCGAAATGACTTCAAACAATCACCAGTGGACACACGTTCCCGCTTTTATTTCTAGTCACGTGAAATTTATGAACGTTAAAGTCAATCATCAGACTTTGAGCGTAAATTTTAAAATGAGTTTGAACTTTAAAAACATTGAATTTATAAATAAAAAATTCAGTGTTAAAATCCAGGCAACCAAAGATATATGTATTTTTCACACCGAATTTCCTACACAATTTATTTACATTACATTTTTGACATTCATTTTTGTTTATATATTTAATTTTTACATTTAATTTTTTACTATTTATATTTTTTACAAAAACAATTGTACAGGTTGAATTTTACTCAGAATTGATTCATCCATTGAATAAAAATAGACACAAAAAGGAAGGCTTGAGATGTGATGTTTTTTCACAAGTCGTATTTTGATGGTTTAAAAATGTGTTGTTAAAAAATCCTATAAAAAAGTCCAACTGTACACATTTAAATCCTATGGAAGTCAATGTGTGTAAACTCAGTGTCAAAAATAAATAAAATTAAATAAATTCAGTTCAAGAAATTTGGTGTTAAAATCCAGGAAACCAAAGCATGAATTTTTTAATATCTAGTTTTTATATTGAATTCAAAAATAACAGTTTTTACACATTGGATTTTAAACTGAATGTATTCATGCATTGAAAAAAAAGAAACGCCAATAAGGTCTTGAAATATGAAGGATTCTTTGAAATTCAAAGTTTTATTTTGATGGTGTAAAAATTTGGTGTAAAAAAATTCAGTGTTTACATCTGGGCAATTAGGGAGAAGCAATCGATCTCAGCCGTCACACGCGTGATGGTATTTAGGAGAGTCTGTATACTTTATTTCTGTTATCAGTAGCACGCATGTTGGTTTCCATGGCTCACTCCTACTTCCTGTGACCTTTGTGTGACCTTGCAGTGTAAGCTGAAGTAGGGATCGATTGCTTTTCCTTGGTTTCCCTGATGTAAACACTGATTTTTTTTAACTGAATTTAGTTACTTTTTCCTTCTTTTTTTTTTACATTGAATTGCTTAGAAGGAATATTTTGTACACTTAAGCTTCTACATGTTTATTCATGCTTTGGAAAAATGACGAGGATAAAACAACGGAGCTCTAAATGAGTTGTATTGTTTGGATCGATTGCTTCTGTCTGGTTGCCCAGATCTTAACACTGAATTTGTTTACACCGAATTTAAATTTGACCCCTTTTCCCTCGAATTTTAACATTAAATTGCTTACAGGTTGTTGGGGGGTTGTTTGTTTTTTTAGATTATTTTTTACATATTGAATTTCACATTGACTTTATTCATGCATTGAAAAAAATGAAGAAACAGTATTTTGAAATTTGATGGTTTTTCAAATTAAAGGAAAAATTAAGTTTTTTATCATATTTTACATATTTTATCTGGCCTGAGAGATAAAATATTTATCTAAAGAAAAAATACAAAAATACAAAAACAAAACAAATGTATTTTATGTAAAGGTTTTCGCTTTGGTAAGTGTATCTTTATTATTATATTAATAAGGCAGCGTGTTTGCTGGTCACAAATAAACTAATATTTATTTTTCATTTTAGGTGTTATTTAAATAATTTTTAATTGATATTATAGTTTTTTGTTTGTTTTTCCTCTTTTGTGTGACGTTATTCATGAACACAACGCTTTAAAATAAATTCATTTCATAAATATATTGAGAGAAAATGTGTTTTTCACGCGGAGAAAGAAAGCGTTAAGTGAGGAAGGGATGGAGGAAGCGGCAGGAGGCGGAAACAAGTGTCACCACCAGACACCGGAGAATGTGCTCGAGTCTTCCGGAGCTGCTGCAGCGGGAGAAGCACCGGCGTGAAGCCGCTCACGTGTCGCTCTAAGTCGGCGAGGAGACGAGAGAGAGACGCAGGTAGAGAATCTTCAATAACCGATCATTTCATTGCGTTTTTATTTACTATTTATTTTTAAAAAAAAACAGCGAACCACGTGGATTTAACGCAACTATCTTTTCCTTCCTGTTCATGATTCTGTGGAAATTATTTAATTTTAAAGTCACTTCTTTCAGGTTCACCTGAGGGCTGGACTGCCAGCAGCTGATTGGCTGTTAGGGATAACGTGACTGCTTTGTTTTTATTTAGTTGAAAAAAAAAACGAATTCCATAGAAACGATGAGTGACGTCCTTTAAAAGTAGTGACTTGTTCTAATAAATTACAAATAATAACTGAATCTGAGATTCAACCGGTGAAAATGTCGGTAGTTGTTAAAAAAAAAGTTGATTATTGTATCATAAAACAATTAAGCAGGAGCTTTTTGTTGCTTTTAGTGAAGATAATTTGGTTTCATGATCGCAAACAGAACTTCCTGTTTCCAATGAAGAGCTTCTAAAGAAGTTGGTCCTCTTTGAAGAATAAACCACAACTTTATTTGAGGGTTTTTGAGGGGTTTTTTTTTCATTCTGAAGCAAACCTTTATACGGCCTTTACTTGAAATGGTAAGATAATAATTATCTAAATATTTAAAGTAAAATAAAGATACTTAAGATCAACCAGAACTGATTCATTTACACTTTAATTCATATAATTATCAAGTTTTTTTTGTTGTCATACCACAAACAAATAATGATTCTACTAGAAAAAGTGCCACAGAAGACAATATTCTATCAGGATTGTTAAGTGTCCTAGATATACCTATGTTTACCGTGTACATTCGACTATTACTACAAGAGCTGCGATACATGAAAACCCATTTGCGATGAATTGAGACGGATCAGCGGCGACAGACGGTGGCCGACACGGAGTCTACGTCAGCCTCGGGTTGCGGTGAAGCAGATTACAATTAGTGGCGACGAGTAATGACAAGAATGTAGATGGAAATCGCGGCTCGGTGCCACGTCTTCCTCGCGCCTCACCGCTCGTCTGCCGGGACAGAAGTCTCAGACGGAAGCTCCCATCTCTTTCGGGGACACTCTACTGAAATATTGAAACTAATAAAGTATTCATGGTTTATCAAATCATTCCTTAATGTTAATTATGCTAGACTCTGAACTGGGTCATCCGTGTTTAAGAGAAGCTACTTGCTAACTTTGAGGAAAACTTCAAGGTATTTTTCTTTGAGACTATTTTTCTTGATGCTTTTCCCAAACACATTTCCCTCCACTGAGGGATAATAAGAACCTTTTTGAGGTATCATCTGGAACCAATTTTCGGCAAAACTTGTCCAGGCTGCACTTTGAAAACACCCCCCTGTTGGGCACCACTTTAGTCATATCCCTTAGCGGGTACTGTGTGCATTTCAGGGCCACGTTTAAGGCACCACTTTCGCAAATGGCAGCGTTTTTTACTAATTTTTTCAAATATCAGCTTCCATCCCCAAAAAAATGACAAGGTTTTTCAGCCTCCGTCTTAAGTAGTTTCCACGGTACCACGGCTCCATTTGAACACTTATCCCGTCAAACGTTCAGCGGCCGTGATTCAGAAACTCCACCATAAGTGGGAATTGAAATTCCACCACACTCATTAATTTTTTCCAATACATGCTGGACATAGTCTTAGAAGCATCAAAATAGTTATAATCAAATGCGTTTAAAGCACGAAAGCATTCACCAGGAAGTGGAAGTTCGTAATACATTTCAATTGCTAGGAAATTCTTAAGGTTACACACAGAGAATGAAAATACGACATAATATTTCTTCATGTCAAACTAGCCGTGCCTTCAACGATAAAAAACGAATCTAAAATATAAACGTTGATTCAAATAAGACCAAACATGATTTAAATTTGTTCAAAAACTAATTTTTACTGCATCATGATTGACACGGATGATTGTGGTGTTGAATGAAGTAAAGTAAGAAACGTTAAGTAAATGTGAAACAATAGTTTTTTACGGTACAGTTACACAAACCTGAATGAAATCTTTACGCCTTCTAAGGGTGGCAATGAACGGACTCTCCCGGGTTCACACGACGGGTGCGTCTGATCTGAATGATGACTCTTAAAAAAAGGAATGCCCTTTGTCGTCAAAATTCTCCACCCATGCTAGAAAAGTGTAATTGAAGCAGCGTTGACTGTCTGTAAAACTTAATAAGTACCTCAGACACTGCCACCACATTCCACATTTGTTAATCGACCGAGCGAAAGGCTCTTTTAATAGTGAAGAAAATGAGCGCAACTGTCGTCTCCAACCCACTGCCATAAAGTAGTTTGATGGTCGTGGAGTGAAAGACCAGGTTGCGTAATTGTAGGCGTGTATGGGCAAGAATCTGTTGATACGATACGTATCACAATACAGGGCCAATAATAGGATATATTGTGATGCTGTAGTGACAATAATATATGTAGTATTGTCGAGTACTTGACTCTGGTGTTGTAGAATTTACAGACCATATTACTCTTGACCAAGTCGTAACTGTTTTCATTTGTTTTAAAACCAAAATATATCCAAAAATCAGCTTTAAAGAAGATGAGTGTATCCTCTAGTCCTCAGTCATTTTTTTATAGGTCCTCTAGCTATGGAGGACGTAATGACTCCTATCTAGTTTTATTGATACACAAAAATTCTGTGAATATTAAAATTTTAATTGTAAGTTAAATAATACATTTTATTCATTACAAACTTTATTTATATATATCGCTAAGTTATCTTGTTATATTTAACCCTTGTGTTAACTCCAAAACAAATGTGTTGCTTGTATCCCTTGTCTCTTAGTCGAGGTGAACGACCTCCACCACTGCATATGTATTCATGGCAGCCAGGAAGCTTGTTCACTTTGACCCAGAAACAAACACAAAACTCCTCCGGGTCACCTTGACCCTGAAATAACACAAGAGTTAGTAAATTGTTACTTTCTTAAAACCCTAGTCATGACTGTTCAAAAAAGGTTTCAACACAAGGTCAAGGCTATGTATGATTCTAAAATAAATTCCCAATTTATCAAAAAGTCATATGTATTAATTCAATAAAGGCTTATTAGTGTTTTTCCTGGGGGCGCTAGAGGACCTCTGGGGTGATGGAAATATAGAAAAGAAAGTTGCATTAAGTCACGGTCTACTAAAGTCAAGGTCCTTGGCTCTGTTTTCTAAACTGATGTAAGTTTCCGTGGATGATAACATCTCAACGACTCTTGCGAAAGACGCATCGGAAAAGCCGTCCCTCATTTCTGGAATTACTGACATTCCACAAATGAAAGTGAAAGTGGGATCTTCAAAGGTATGTAAGGGCTCTGGCCCCGCCCACCGACGACGAACCCCCTTCACCTGTTACGAATCAGTCGAAATTCATAAAGTGTAGGTCAAGAGACCTGAACCTTTGACCACTTGAAAACTCCTCCCGTTACTGTCGTGGAGTCGCGACTCCTCCCTCTCTCTCCTCCGGTCGCTCTCATATCCTGGGCATGTCTCGACAGGCTGAGTAACTCTCGGGGAGGGAGGAGAGGCAGGAACAAGAAAAACTAGAGCACACCAGAAACGGCGAGAGAGGGAGGTGTGAGAAAGGAAGGAGCTTGACAGCGCAGGATCTGCCCGTGGGTTGATGCTTCAGGGTCTTTTTTTAAAGGGACTTCACTCCCTGAACTTGTTTGATTCCTCAACGACTCTCTCTTTGCGCTTTCAGGCGGAACATGAGGAGGAAGTTTTCCGAGCTGATCATGGATCTTCTGAACCACTTGAGAAAATGTCGGCAGAGTCTCTAAAACTACAGGAGAGAGACCTGATGCCAGACTCCCTGCTTCTGAGGAAACATCAGGCCAGCGGTTGAAGGCTCAGAAGGAACATGACCCTGTGAGTCATGTCGGAGTTCACGAGTAGCCTCGGACCCTACGACAGCTTGCTCAAGGGTAGACGTTTCTACTGTCGGGAATGGGCCCTGGAGAAGCTGAAGCACTGCCTGGATTCCCGTTTGGGCCCCGGGCCGCCGCCGGGGCTGCTGGTAACCGGCGGACCTGGAGCCGGTAAAACGGCACTGTGCACCGAGGCGGTCTGGCCCACATCGAAGGCGGGGTTGGCGGCCGGGCTGGCACCACGCTGCCTGGCGTCGCACTTCTGCAAGCGGGAAGACCAGAGAAGCAGCGAGCCATGGAGGTTCGTCTTAAGCCTGGTGGATCAGCTGAGGTCCTCACCTCTGCTGCCCGCCACCTACACCGAGGCCCTCGGGAGCCCGACCGTGTCTTCAACTTTGGACCCCTTCCACTGTCAGAGAGCCCCCGACGACACGTTCAAGAGGTTTGTTCAATCTTTAAATCATGTTTTCCCCACAAACGTTCCGCCGAGTCGACACACGTACTCTGATGAGGGAAACAAGAATCCTACAAATGTCCGCGGGAGAACAAAAGAAGTTTTTGTTTGTTGTGTCAACATTTGTTTTCAGCAGCTGAGTGTCTCGAACAGCAAACAACCAGCAACGGCCGGCAGGTTCTGCTGATAGGATCTCGTGTCCCTTCACCAAAGGGTCCTTCTAATGCTGGTCCTGTACTTATCAGGTCTTTGGATATTTGGGTGGTGTCAGCAGATTTGCAGACTTTACCTTCAAACACTTTCATTTTAACGCCGATTCTCTCGACAGCGCCCACTAAGAACCACGTTTTATATCAGTTCTCCACTGATCCGTAGTGTCTCTGGGCAAACCTCAACAAGAGCAAACACACCCGGAATAATCTCAGGTGTTTTTGTCAAGTTTGGGACGCTTTATTATTCAGTTGTCTGGCTTTGCTCATCGACTAAGAATGTTTCGATCAATAACTCTGTATTAGTGGATTATCTCGTAGCTTATCCCTGTACCTCAAGAAAAATAGTGCATGCAGACCTCTGCCAAGCATTATCATGATTTAATTTCCTTCCAATTCGTCCCCTACATGTATTTATCTGTAACATTTGCTACCTTTATTGATAATATTGTTGATAGCAAATACTTCAGTCAGGAAGTATTGTAAAACACAGTAGGAGGAGAAGAGTTGTTGATCCATATAATAGAATCACCTCCTTGGCAGAGGTAATTATAACGAGCACATTGTTCTAATGTTTTGAAAATCGAATGGACATGTTGTGAAGTAGATGATTTGTGACTGACATGAGGAAGTCGATCTATCTGTGAAGTATACAAACAGCAGTAAAAATATACATCAGTCACTTCGAACCGCGCAGGAATTGTTGAGTCATTGCTTTGTTCCTCTTTCACTTTCACAACGCTGTAACTCTAAAGTCCTTTCTTACGCGTATTAAACGTGTATTACTCACCTTCCCACATTTAAGCAGTTCAATTGTATATTCAGCGTTGAGTTAAAGACGGTGACGGTCTTACTCGCCACAGGTGAAATTACTCCGACTAAACTGTGAAGATGAACATAACTGCACAAGAAAACACACTTTTTTATCTTTAAAGAACTAGCTCATGATGAAAACACTTTTAATAGATTAGCTGTGGCAACTTAAAATAGATTAAAAAAATATACCTAAAGCTGTAAAATATTTGGATGATTGATCTGGACAATGTCCATCTTGTATAAAAACATTTATACGATGTTATAACGGCATTAATTATAATTAATGATTATTATTGTTATTATAAGTTATATTTATTTAATTTGTGTTTTATAGAATCTGGTGATGGGATGCACACCACAATACTGTACATTGGCAACAATACGAAATATTTATATATATATATAGTGATACTGTAGTAACAAGTATATATGTGTAGTATTGTCCAGTACTTGACTCTGGTGTTGTAGTATTTACAGACCACATGACTCTTGACGAAGTCGTAACTGATTTAATTTGTTTTCAAAACCAAAATATGTCCAAACATCAGCTTTAAAAGCTGCTGGAGTCTACTGTATCCTCTCGCCCTCAGTCATCACCTGGATCTAGAAGGATTAGGTTCTCCCTGGTCTTACTTACTTCCTATAGCGGCATTGGACGTAACGCCATCTAGCGGCCGGAAGTGTAATTGCAAGACAAAAATAAACAAACGCTGTGAATAATTTGCATTTTAAGTGTAAATTCAAAAAATGAATTATTTCATTGAATAAATACTTTATTAAAATAAAAAACATGATGATTAAAAGCAAAATAAATTAATAAATATATTGATACAGTTCTGTTAAATTATTGTGATATTAAAGTGCATCAATCATTTCTTACATACTTAATTGTTTATTACTTTTTAAGTTGCTTTGCATAGGGGCATTTTCTATACCACCTGTAATGTATCTTTTTTTTGTAAATGCTTTTTAAAAAAGAAAAAGAAAATAATATCTGTCACTTAACTCCATTGTGACATAAATATCCCACCATAACAACTGTTGACTCCAGGAAACTCTTTAAAAAATACATTTATTTTCACTCTATTTCTCTTTAAATTAACATATGTACTGTTGGCATGTTGTGAGTGGTCATGTATCATTTTGAAATAGTTTTTCGGCTAAAAAATGTAGCTTTTATTGGTGTAAAAGTGTTGTAAAAGTGTAGGCCACTCGTCCATCAGCGCGGACAGGATGAAAACGGCGACTCTCGTCTCCACTCATGTCGCAGTTCTGCCCATTCACCTCCCGCACAATAGAGCCCCAGTGTGAGCGAGGGCCGCACTGTTATTTATGACATCGCATCCTTTCACGGGAGTCAGAAAACAGGGAACAAAGAGGTGAAAAATGCCTCATGAACCCCGGTGACCGTCTCAGCACCGGCCCCGGTGAGGTCACTCTCCCTGCCACATGTTTGCTCTGCTCCTCCTGTGTTTGCGCTGCTCTCGGTGTGAAGTACCGAGCTGGATTTCCAAATTCCAGCCAGAGGGCTGTTTGTGTTCGAAACACTTGTGAGACAGTGAAACGCTGCCATGTGAGAGCAACTGTCAACAAGCTGATGAAACGTAAAGTGTGTGTGTGTGTGTGTGTGTGTGTGTGCGGGGGGGGGGGGGGGGGGGTTGTGATGACAGGCTGTCCTCTGGGCATGTGGGTGTAGAACTCAAAACTTTTCCTTTCACAGGGCAGTTTGCAGCACATCTCAGAATTGAATCTCAGAAAACCCGAGAGAAATCTTGGCTTCATGGTATAGAAACAAGATGCTTAATAATAAAACAGTTATGTTGCCCGAGAGAAAGAATTTCAGTTTTTTTTATAGAGATTTTGACTGAAAAACACTTGTTTTGCCAAGATTCTGCAACACTTTCTCCTTTGCTACTCATAGATTTGTGTAATTTTAAATTGAACTTTTCTCCTATTGCATCACGCTGGAAATACCCATGTTTTCCCAAACAGGAAGTAGAGAACCGTCAGGTCCAACTGTTACACATGGATCTGGAGCAATAATGCATTAAAAAAATATATATATATATATATTTAGGGCCAAAATGACCGATCAGTTCAATTTTTACGGGCTGATAAATGTTTTATATTTACCAGTCTATGACAAGAAATGTCTATTTGGGATTTGATCAATTTTGATTCATCTTAATTATTAAGAGTTTGTTGAGCCTTTGACGTCAATTTTACTCTCATTAGAAGAGGCTACAATCTTCTTTGGAATGGTCTTGAGAATGTTTTGAAAGAAGGACGTTTTTCGCAGAGTCGCTCTTAGCTTATGGAAATCTTTCACTAAGATTGAGCTGAGTCAGAAATAAACGTCAGGGAAATGTATATCTTCCACTTTTACAAATAATAAACCAATGTTACATGGAAAAAAACTTTTTTTTTTATTGAATTACGAGTTTAATTTTCCTACAGACATTTCCATATATGAGTTTATAGAAACTACTATGACTAAACTATGATTAAACTCACTCTTTTGCCGTCTCAAATGCTAATTTACAAACGCAAATGATGCATTCAAGGGCGTATGAATTTTATTAAACAACATACACACCATAACCAAGTAAAACATAAAACATATGAGCTTTCTAAAAACTACACATGAAAAAAAACATAAATATCTGTATAATTGTTGACATCACTAATCTCTGTTCCTTATCTTAACTTAAACACAGGAACCTTCTAAAGTTCACAACAACATTTATCTTGGTTTGATCTGAGCCAACGGACGACGTAAAACAAAAAAAAAGATTTGTCCCCCCGGGGGCCATCTTGTGATGTGTCTTCATTATTATTATTATTTTTTAAGATTTAATTCAAGTTGATCAATTTCTCTTTAAAATGTCAAAGCGTGCTCTCACCATTAGTTCATACACATTTGAGCTAGGCTAGCTTTGATAGCAGAAAAAAGATAGCATTTGGATGCTAACTTTTGTTAGCATATTAGCGCTAGCAGATAAAATGAATTTTAAGGTAATATTTGCTACTTACAAACACAAATTTCCAAAATTTTTCTACTGTTCATTTTCCTCTAAAGTCACATTTCTTTAAAATACTATTTAATTTTCTAAGTTTAGAGTGGGAAAAGGTAAAATACCAGTTTTAGGGTTTGGTATTCGAATTTGTGTAGGTCGTTATTAATTTAGAATAAAAAAAATAAGTACAAAAATCATATTTTTGAACCCCAATTATTCTGGGAATCCACATTTCTTCTCTGTGTCGCTAAAAACCAAAGCTGGTCAGAAATTATTCTTTCAAACAAGCGTTAAAATGAAATGAATTTAACATTTTCTCGGCACCACCAGACAGCAAGGTATTCTATAAACGAGTGTAGAAGCAGTAAAAACCGAAGCCGAGGTGTCTCGCGGAGCAGGATTGGAAACGTAAAAGTGAATAAACGGTTTGACTAATGAAAACACTTCCTGTACGGTGGCGTGTGCTCCGAGGAGTGTCGCTCTAATCAGGTGACTAAAGCACACAAAGGTATGATAAGCTCGCACTAAACCTGTCCGACCCGTCACCCAGGTCATGGTGCAAATGTGCTTTTAATTGTAGGACGTTCTCGGACTTGAAAGCAGCGACTACCGAGTCGTTTATCACCGAGATGATTCATTCGGACGAGGCCGGGGTTGATAAGGAGAATCAAATCATAAATCTGACTCCAATTTCCGATGTGATTCATTTTCGTTCTACTTTTTTGTTGGCCGCTTGTGACGTGGAATTAAGGAGTGTTAAAAGAGCAGTTTTATCTTCTCAAAACAAGGAGTGACCGAATTTGGGAGGGTTTATAGTCCTGAGTAACAACCATGTCAGATTTAGGGGAAAGGCTCTCACGGTGACCAGGCAGCTTTAAGTGACTCCTAGACTTCTCCATTTGTGCCCATCTACCAGTGGCATCTGGCCTATAGAGGGCGCTGGGATGCAAAGTTTAGACAATTTTTGACTGTAATGGTACAGGCAGGAAAATGCACTGGTAGAGAGCGCCCCCTAGAATATTTTCCACTGTCATCTACAACAGCCCATCCTCAATCTATGGTCATCATGCCAATAGCAAAAAACATGTATTTCACTGTGTCTAATAATGCTAATACATTGCTTTAAAAGCAAATGTTTAATTCATGATCTACAGCAAAGACCCTTAAAAAGGACAAATGATCGATGAAAGATTGATGAAAAGTCTGTTGACTTTGTCTTCACCTTCATCCAAAAAAACCCACTTAAAAACATCCAAATACCTCCATACTGCTCGTCTGTAACATCCCTCTTGTGTCTAAGCCTCAATATTAGAAATTGACCTGAAAAAAAGTCTATATTTTAAGCAGAAGATCAGGTAGAAAATGGGTGAAATTTCAATTTTGGTTGAACTATTACTTTCCAGAATATACCATCCATTCAACTAATGTTTGTGGACGAAGGAAATTGCGTAACATTGGTACTCGGAGTGATTCAGGGACATACTAAATCTAATCCTATATATTTTAATCCGTCAATCTTTCATTGAGACATTAACTCATTAACTTCAGTGTATATTGTGCCATTTTTTTCTTCATGTTGAAGAGTTAAATATTGATTCAAGAAATTGCCAACAGTTGATAATATTAACATCAGAGCAAGGTGGAAGAGAAAAACGCAGTTCATTCAGTGTCTACTAGAGGCTGGCGGCTAAAAGAACAAAAGTACACAAGGAGCCATACATTTTATACACAAATCAACAAAAACTATCTAACATTTTATTTTTTGATGATATCCCTATTTATTGTTTTCCCTGTTGCAGTGGAATTCAAATTCACTGACCAGTGAGCGCATACTAGCAACCATAGCCGCAACTAAGTCTGACTGAACAAGGAAAAGACTTTTGCTGCCTTCAGTGACAACTGTGTGATGTCACTGATACTACTTTTATATTTATACATAACTAGAACAGAAGTGCTGTTCTGTGGCCCGTACACGGCCCTTAGATTGTATCAGCCCATGTTAGGTGTTTATGACAACTCGAAATTTTGTATTATTGTATTGTATAACGTTTGTCTTCATAAATCTTTTCTCAGTCCTTTTTGTCAACTCAAAATAATTTAATTGAATAGTGATATATAAATTATTTTTAAATGCAAGGTTTTATAAATATTATATTTGCATTTAAGGAGTTTTTTTTTAATATATATATATATATATATATATATATATATATATATATATTTTTCTTTCTTTCTTTTTTGGCCCTCACAACAATCACTATACATTATATGTCTCCCGAGGAAATCTAACTTACCACTCAGTCAGAGCTTAAAAAATAATAGTATTTAGAAGATGTATTCATAGTGATGAATACATTTATAGTAAATAATAAATACAATTGCATAAGAGAGTATTTTCTCAAAGGCAAAAATCTGTGTTTTTCTCTCGGAAATAATTATGCTTCTAGTCTAATAAGAAAGGTAGTTTGGGAAATAAAAATAGAAATTGGCAGCCTAATGAATAATATGAGACTTGAAGTGAGGAAAGCGTTTTATTTTTGTTAAAAATGTGAGTTCCGTTTCAATGTGAGGAAGAGTCAAACGACTTCGGATTAAAAAAAAAAAAACAGCGCTCTGCCCACTCGTATGTTAATCTTCATCTTGGTTGACCTCATCTTTGTTTCTCTGGCTCCTGGAAGAATCAGTTGCCCACTTGTCAGAGGAAAGAGTCGCTGCATCAGAAGCACGCGGCCCTCGTGGCCTTTAATAAACACCGGAGTGGTCGCTTCCTTCCTGGCACCAGAACATCCTCCCGCTGATTATCAGCGTCGTCTGAGGGAGAATCACAGCGGCCTTTGAGTGATTTACCCTGCTATTTCTGGAGATTCCTGCCCGGTACTGGAGCTCCCGGTCCTTCCTAATCATAGACGTTAAGTCTAATAACAGTTGACGCACACGGTCGTCGCTGTTTGTTGAAGGATAATTGACCCAAATTCAGCCTGAGCGTGACCTGTTCGTTGCTGCAAACACCTTCTAATTGTCGGCTCTCTGAAGCTGACCTGCTGCGTGACCCCTATTACAGATGTTTGTGATGTGAAGTCGTAAAGTGAAGATCGCTACACGGTCAAAGGTGTTTTATGGCAGAATTAGAGATGCTTAAGAAGATTTAGTATGTTGTATTCGTAGGTTTGTGTACTGCCAAGAATTTGTTTATACGATACATATCACTATACAGGGTCAACAGTACTATTTATCGTGATACTGCAGGAAGATTATATTTGTAGTATTGTCGAGTACTTGACTCTGGTGTTGCAGAATTTACAGACCACATGACTCTTGACTAAGTCGTAACTGCTCTCATTTGTTTTTCAAACCAAAATGTCATCAAACATCTGCCAAAAAAGCTGCAGGTGTGGATTGTATCCTCTCGTACTCAGTCATCTCGCAGGATTTAATTGTTTTCCTTTAGCTGCGGAGGACAAAATGGCTGCTGCCATCTAGCGGCCTGAAGTTTAATTGCAAGACAAAAATGAACAAACACCATGAACATTGGTCCACTTGTTGTAAATGTACATTTTACAGACACTTTACTTAAATATAAACCATTACAGAACTATGATAAAAAATAGGATTTGAAAGCCAAAAAAAATGTGCTGTTGAATATCAATACAGTACTGGAAAAACAAAAAACCTGCAATATTTAGATGCAGGTTGTAGACAAGTACTAGAGACAATGTTTAAATGGAAATGCACTTAGTGTATGTTTAAACATGGTCTTTTGGAGTTGTTGAGCAGAACTCAATCAAATAAAGGGCAAAAACATTTTGGCAGTCTGCACCGCGGGCTGAAGAAAATGTATTTTTACGTAGGAGTCTGTATGTGGTATTGTCTTTTCATTAGTTAAGGCTCAGTTTATCTTCATTGTCTTTTTACTAATCATATTTAACCAGACATTCCCATTTAATTCAACACCTGTTTTACTGTTATTGGTTATCATTGTGTACGTCAATAAAATGTACTTTTATCTCACTTAAACACGGGCATCTTTATGGGTCACATTGACTAGAATTAATGTTAATGTTGAATTCAAAAGAAGGATGTGTGTTCAGGCTTGACTTCTGAGGATCTCAAAGATGCTGCACGACTCATAAGTGCGGTCGACTGTAAAGTGAAGGTGGGAGAAGCAGGAAATAACATTTATTTGACTCATCTCGGAGAGATGTGGGTGTCGCACCCATCACAACCTAATTTACAGCTTCCATGTCAGCTGTGTAACTTCTTGAACTTGTGATGTAACATCCAATTACTATTTGATCATCTGAGGGTTTTAGACGATAGAGTTTAGATGCTTTATTTTTCAAGTTTATCATGCAAGACATGATGGAATGTGGAGCTTGGAAACACTAAAACTGGAGGCATCTAAGGTGATTAATGTTTGCCGAACAGTGAAATGAGGAGCTTCTTGTGGGTGGACAACGCAATGTTTTAAAACAATGAAACGTTGTTAAAAGATTCCCTGAAATACAAACAACAAACATTGGAAAATTGATTAAATGTTAAATAATCTAAAAAATATTAAATAAATGTATACACTTTTCACTTTAATGCAAAAATAAATAACCAAAATCGAAGTTCCAACACAATTTGAAACCTTATTATTATTGACAACACTTGGTGCTCGATACTTGATCATGGATGTCTTTTTTAAACTTGATTATTTTTTAAAGCTTCAGGAAACTTTAACACTTTGAATATTTTTAGAACAGCAGTGGTAAAGTTGTTTCTATGGTTAGGTTGCATTTTGAATTTTCTCTTTTTTAATACATAGCTTAGTTAATCAAGTCACTTTAGCAAGCCTAAGACTGCTAGCCATAGCTAACAACACAACATAAACACAGCTAGCTAAACATAGCTAGCGTGGATTACAGTAGCCTGTAGCCAAATTTAGCAACTTTAAATCAGTTGAATATAGTAAGATGAAATTGATTTGAAGATTGATAGATATATGTTTTTGGAAACAGTGAAAGAAGTTACAGATGGATGAAGAAAACAAGAGATGGAGATCAAGGAGAAGGACCGATGATGTTCATGAAGGCAAAAGATGGGGACATGAAGAGGTGTTATTACTGGGGATATGATCAAAATAGCTTAACGTGTAGGAGGCTATCGTGCTGCGGGAGACGTGCTAGGAATGTCTTTCTGTTTACTTGTTGGATTTACTCTTCTTAACATTGGTATTGACCCACTTACAAATAGTCCATCTTCTGTGGATCCGTTGAAGAAGATGGTTATTCTGTATTCAGTTAAACCTTGTTATTAATTGCGCCCTCTTAAAATGTCCGTTGTTTTTATGTGTCCACAGAGCTGTCTTGGGTCCCCTGCTCGACCTCCCTCCTCCCCCTCGATCGCTGATGCTGGTGGTTGATTCCCTGGATGTAGGAAATGTAACAAGTGGAGGAAGCAACTTTTCCATCGCGGAACTCCTGGCTGTGAACCAACACTTGCTGCCTGACTGGCTGTTGCTGGTCTGTTCGGTACGACGCCAAAACAAGACCATGTGCAAAATGTTCTCAGGTGAGAGGAAGTACAGTTGCATACATCCCTTAATTGGTTGAATTCATTATACAGTGGTGACACTTCCTGCCATGTAGGCTTGATTTCTTGCATTCTTAGCAGTATTTAAAAATATTATCCACATCTTTAAATGTCAAACAGAACAAGTATTTGTCGGGAGAGGAGAAAAAGCTGGAGGCACTTGTACTTGCATGTGTACGTGCTTAAACACTGAGCAATAGCAATAGAACTACGAAATGTTCTTGTTATTTTTGTAAACATTTGATGTGTTCTGTTTGTTTTCTATATCTACTGAACGACCAAAGCTCAGATCTACATCCCAATTCCATTGCCCTACATTTATTTTATCATTTATTTTATCTAGTGCTGATCTTGGTCTTATATGCTACAGGTTTTCGTCGGCTCTGCCTTGATGATCTTCGGAAGCCCCAGCCGGTACGAGACGTGCAGCAGTACATTCTCTGTCGCTTGGAAGAAGAAGCGACCCTTCGTCGTCAACTCACGCCTGAAACAGCCAGCATGTTGAACCTACTCCACATCAAAAGCGGAGGCTGCTTTCTGTTTCTCGAAAAAGTTCTGGATGGTGTGGTTGCTGCCCTGGTGGGCCTACGGGAAATCAGGGACATCCCGGGGACTCTGAACGGTCTCTACCTGTGGCTCTGCCAAAGACTCTTCCCTCGTGGACTCTTTGTCTATGCAAAGCCACTATTTAATGTGCTTTTGGCTGCCCACAAGCCACTTACCCTGCAGCAGCTGTTTAAAGCTGTGAGGACTCAAGACACTTTGCTTAGCACCCAGGAATTCCAGAACAAGCTCCGTACCCTAATGCCACTTTTGGTTGATGGACCTGATGGAAGCAAACTTCTTTTTCATACAAGCTTTGCAGAGTGGCTAACTGATATAAAGTACTGCACACAAAAGTACCTGTGTAGTATGCAGGAAGGCCACAGTATGCTTGCTATGGCCCTTACCATGCAGGCACCCTATCTGGATACTGAGGAAACCTGCCAACTTGCCACACATTTAGTTTGCTCTGGTCACCATCAAAATAACCCTTCTTTGCTGGCATTATGGTTACTCTGGACAAATGTTTCTAATCTGGACACCTGCACGTCATCTTTGAAACCAGTTTTGGTCAGCCAGGAAGTCTTTCAGCTCTTACAGAGGAGTGGAATAATTTCTGGTAGCACTTTGACAGGTGCAGAATCAAGATCTGGAGTGCATTGTATTGCTGGCTCAAGGACAGATGCTAACCATTCTTTTGAAAAGGAGATATTAGTAAAAAAGCTGCTGGAAAATGGAGCATCTGTAAACCAGGTCAGTTCTACGAATGGTTTAACTTTGCTCGCTGATGCTGCCCATGAGGGCTCGACAAACGTAGCCAGGCTTCTGCTAGCACATGGATCTGATCCTCTCATCAGTGACCAACATGGACAAACGCCTCTGATTTTGGCTTCAAGACAGGCCCATGTTGAAGTTATACATCTCCTTATAGAATGGACTGAAATCCAGGAGCCAGAAATCACTCTTCGTATAATGGAGCATGTGGACAATGAAGGCTGGACAGCGCTGCGTTCCGCAGCTTGGGGAGGACATAGTGAGGCTGTGAGACTCCTACTTGATGCTGGAGCAGATGTGGATGGTTGTGATGGGGATGGACGTACTGCCCTTAGAGCTGCAGCCTGGGGTGGCCATGAGGAAACAGTTAGAACATTGTTGACGTATGGGGCTCAGGTCAACAAAGCCGACGTAAAAGGCTGCACACCTCTTATTGCTGCTGCCTATATGGGACATCATGAAGCTGTGGAGATTTTGCTAGACCACAATGCAGACGTTAACTTAGCAGATGGAGATGGACGCTCTGCCCTATCTGTGGCTGCCTTGTGCGTCCCCACAGCTGAAGGGATTAAAGGATACAGTGAGGTGGCAAGTCTGTTACTAGAACATGGTGCTGATCCTTGCCACAGGGACCATGATGGAATGACACCATTGCTTCTTGCAGCCTACGAGGGGCATTATGAAATTGTAGAGCTTTTACTTGAAGCAGGTGCTGATGTAGATGAGACTGCTGCACCTCAGGAAAACTCTGCAGCTGCTGCTGCAATCACCCCTCTGCTTGCTGCTGCTGCAATGGGCCACATAAGGGCAGTTTCCAGACTACTCTTCTGGGCTGCTGCTGTTGATGCCATTGATTGTGAAGGCAGGACAGCACTGTGTCTGGCAGCAGCAAGGGGTAGCACAGAGGTTGTTCGTGCACTTTTAGACAGAGGCCTTGATGAGAACCATAAGGACGATCTTGGTTGGACTCCATTGCACGCTGCTGCATGTGAAGGCCACCGGGCTGTTTGTGCTGCATTAACAGAGCGTGGAAGCATGGCTCGTGTTGGAGACATGGACATCGAAGGGCGTACACCGCTTATTTTGGCCGCTGAAGAAGGTCATCTTAGCACAGTGAGGTTGCTTTTGGATAGGCGATCTCCTATTGATCACAGGGCTTATGACGGCCACTCCGCTCTGAGTGCTGCTTTCTTGGAGGGTCATGCTGAGGTAGCAGAGCTGTTAATGAGAAGAGGAGCTGATACTGATGTGAGGGACGCTGAGGGGAGACCCCTGCTTTATCTCCTTGCATTGGAAGGTCAGGTTGATATGGCCTCTATACTCATAGAGAAAGGTGGAGTACCTCTGGAATCCAGAGACTCAGAGGGCCGCAGCGCACTTCATGTGGCTTGCTGGCAGGGAAGTGTAGAGTTAGTAGATTTACTCTTACAGCAAGGTGCAAACCCCAATGCACAGGATGTAGAGGGAAGACCACCAATGCACTCAGTGGCTTGGACAGGACATGAAAATGTGGGAAAACGTCTGCTAGGAGCAGGCAGGGTTAATATTGACCTTGCCTGCCATCAGGGGGCAACAGCTCTAAGCATTGCAGCACAAGTAGGGCATACTAACATTGTTGCAATGCTTTTGGAAAAAGGTGCAAATCCAAACCATATGGATAAATATGGCCGCAGTCCTGTGAAAGTGGCAGGTAAACAAAAACACTTTGACATTGTCCGACTCTTGGAGAGATATGGAGCTAGGCCTTACTTCGTTCAGTATAGCACTACTGCATCTCCATCTAAACCCACCATGAACTTTACTTCAAGGGTCTTGGCCAGCAATGGGGTTGAAGTCTTGACTTCGACCTCTTCATCTTCTGTGTCTTCTCCCAGCTCAACAGGGGGACGGTTTCACTCCATGCAAAGTTCTCAGACCTCATCTACCTGTCACTCACAAGCTACGGTGCAAACTGTACCGGCAGACAGTCTTAGCTTTATTCAGCAGATTCAACAGCATTCACTGCCACGCAGCCGGAGTCGTCCCTCTACCCTCAACCATCCAGGGAGCCTGGGCCACAACAAACTTAAAGGAAGCTTCCCAGAGAAGACAAAACATAGCCCCCCACCAACCATTGGCAAAATCACTGCAATGATACACAACTGTGAAGTGTCTCCAGAAGATTCCTTTAGTAGATTTGACTACAACAAACTTAACAAACATAACCTTGTAAAAGCAGACAGTATCACCTACTCTGCCGAGAAATGGCAGTCACTCATTGCATCGTTGGGAATATCACCAAAGCAAGACAGTTCAGCACATGTAAAGGACAGAGAGACGGCGCCTGTGGGCTACCCGCACAAGTTACAGAGCCCCGTTCAGGGACCGGCCTGGGAATCTTTACCCGAGGAGCACATTTTGTCACCAAGTTGTTACAGTTTTGCGCCAGTGCCACCTTTTAGTGCCTTGACAGACAATGTTGTGGTTGCTATGACATCCACGGACCCAAAACTCAATCTCAAGCAGGCAATTAAACTACAATTCGAGGGTCCAACAAGTGCAGTCTATAACAAGAGAGAAACACCCTTATGATCGAACACTAAATGGTGTTGCTTTACTTTCATTATCTTTGTGAATTTAAAGTTTAAATGTATGTGCTGTGCACAGAGAGCACAATTTGTAGCTAAGAAACAATGATTCCATAGGAGGAAGTAAAATGCTTCCTTTCTGTTTCTCCACAGCTTGACAATCACCCCGCTTTCTTACACATGTTATTGTTTGATGATTATGTAATAGTTTTTTTTGCATAAAAAAAGGAAGTTGCATGTGCCTCCACTCATTTTAAACTTGTTTCCTTATTTCTGATGTTTTTAATACAGAATTCTCGACTGAAACTCTTCATTAGTTTAAACCACACTACCATTGTTCGTGAATTGATACAAGTAACATTGTGAATTTCATTTTTTTCCAGATGTGGTCATGGATTAAATCTTGTTTTAACTGATCCAGAAAGTGTTGTTTATTGAAATAGATAGATGGACCAGTTTACTGTCCAGCCACATACCAAGGTACGTATAGTTGTGAACTATCTCCACCTCCTCGCCTCTGATGGACACTGGATGTGGCTTCAAGCAAACCAGAGCCAAAAAAGGCAATCATTTGTCTCAAAGGCTTTTGTTCCTAAAAAAAAAAGGCATTTTTCTTGCACTGTTTGTGGAAGATAGTGAGGCTTGTCTTGTCCTTTCAATTATCAACATTTCACATGCTGGACGCGTGAATATTTAAAGTAATTACTTGTCAGATCAACACAGTTACTAAACACAATAAACTCACAACAACAAAAACCTACCGAAACTTAAGATGTGCCGTGTTTGTCCAATTGAAAGGCTCAATTAAAAATAGACGGAACGTCTTGGATTCTGATGTGCCTTAATTTTGATTTCTGGTCGTTTTTAATGATCTCAAACGATTGTATGTGGAACACCGTGCTCAAAAATCTGTCAAAATGAACTCCAAAATAAAATCAGTTTTGCTTTAAAAAAAACATTTATTTACTCTTTTCAAAATCTGTTTCTTTCTCTGTGCACATTAAAACTTTTGTGGTCCAAGTACACTTTCGAGCCCCTATGCTACCTGCACTCTCAAGGTCCTCAACTATATCCTCTCAGCAAATGTAATGTTGGCCGACTCAAACTATACCTGGGTCAACGCAGTAACATGACACTACGAAGCCGTGCAGCATTTAACATCATTTATGAGCCAGTGCGCCCTATGTGTGGATTATACCTGTTCATTGATATTGCGCCGTATAATCCGGTGCGTCTTAAGGTCCGAATAATACGGTATAAAAAGTTTGGATAAAGTGTCAGAGCTAAACTTTGCTTTTTAATAGTTACTAAACATAATGAATGAAACACTATACTGGTGATGGGTCAATTTGTGAAGAAATAGAAAAATCTGATTTTAATTTCGCCTCTGAACCTCTTCTCTTATTATGGTAGGAGTTTGCCATTCTTTCAGTTCCTGAAAGGGAAATTCCCACCAAGATCCAGCTTCTCTAAACTGCTATAGTTAAGATTTTTATTCATTCATTTTCATATACAGCATACCCTGATAATGAGCACAATGTGTCCATTTAAATGGTTTCAATCAAGTTGAGAACATTTTTAAGTTTGTAAAGCAAAGGTTTTGACTCTATCGTTCTTCTTCCTAAGTTGAGTTGAGGTTTTAAATTATTAATCAATCTTCATAGCCCTCCAGGGTGAACCAGTTCTAGATCAGCTCTTAGATTCAGGGTTCTGATCCATTTAAAGAAAACTGCTGAGAAATGTTGGCATGTTTAAAAAATTGTGCGAATAAAAAGTAAAACTTCCATCTGTTCCTTTGACTCACAAATGAACTTGTGTTTACTGAGTGACTAACAAAAGATTGATCCGTGACCTGCCGACATAACTTGTAAATGACCCAAATACATTTTCATATCTTCTTTTCTTGATGAATATTTAACTCCCGGCTCAAGCTGCCGAACGTTTGTCTGTGTTTGCTGCGTGTTTGTGTGTGCGAGAAAGTGTGTCTGATGCTCTTTGAAAAGCTAAATGTCAGCGGAGAACCTCTGATGTGCTTTCACCGAGGTGAGATAAGAGGAGAGGCTGCCGGCTGATCGCAGCCACCTGGGATCCAGCGCGCAGAGATTTTGGACAGATTAGAAACCGGATCGTTGACGGCATCAGCACTTCTTCAGCACGAGCTGATAGGGTAGTTAAATCATCACTTGTTGCCAGGTCACATGGTGCCAGCTGCTGACACGCATTACTTGGTGGGATTTTCACTTTTTCTTCATATTTTCAAGGTCCAGTATTAATTGGTCACCAGTTTATCTAGGATTTAAGATTGTGTGTCTTAAAATGACAAAGTTATCTCGAAACACTTTGCAGTTGAAGTAAAACTAAAGTGGAGAAAAGAAAAACAGGCGAAGAAAGAACTCCTTTTAGAAGAAACCTGGAGCAGAACCAGACTCTGTGTTGATGGCCTCCTGCTGCGACCACTTGGAAGGGTGGTTGGGGGGGTAGACAGATGGATGGATGGATGGAGGATACAGTGAGAGAAAAGAGGAGAGTAAGGCAGCAGAGTCCATGGAGGGTACTCTGGATCCGTTGACATGGTGGCGATTCTGGATCCAGCAGCAGCGCTGGAGGTGGACCCATGGAGCTCCGGGAGAGATGAGAAAAGTGTGGGTTTAAACTGCACAGGTGATGAATAGAATTCAGAAAATAATGTTCCTTTTCTTGATCTACGGTCTTTGGATCGATCATCTCGAGGTTCTTTCCTTGTGGTCCGGTCTCTATAAGTCTCGCAAAGTAGGCTTTAATATTTTCTTTAAATAGCATTGACCAAAAAACATAAAATATCTTATTAATAGGGGTGTGTGTTGGCAAGAATCTGGCCGTACGATACATATCATGATACAGTGACAATGATACAATAGATTGCGATAGTGTAGTAACAAGGATATATTTGTAGTAATGGTGAGTACTTGACTCTGGTGTTGCAGAATTTACAGACCAAATGACTCTTGACGAAGTCGTAACTGCTATCATTTGTTTTTGGAACCCAAATATCATCTTTAAGAGCTCACTGTATCCTCTTGTCCTCAGTCACCGCCATGATGAATCCTTCTCTCTAGCGTCCGGAAGTTTGATTGCAACACTAAAATGCCCTGAATGGACTCATAATTGGGAGTGAAAAGAAAATAAGTTAAGCTTCTTATACCCTAGAACTGTACATATTGGGAAATCAGTCACAACAGATAAATTGAATTGTTCCAATGAAACCAAATGTATTTCTCGGCTTCACATCTGAGAACATCTGCAACTTTATCCATCCAACAAGAATGTTGAAATTATATAATCTTACATTATTATGCTGCTGCATTCTGATCGATTGAGCAGGAACTCAGAAGAGAAGAGAAAAAAAAACAAAAAAAACCTCCCACACCACGGGATGAATCTCTTGCTACTGTTGTCTTCATGTTTGCACAACAAAGTGTTCGCATCTGAACTCTCCTTCTCCACTCTTGCTCTCAACAGGTTTCCTGGACTCCTTACACGGCTGGACCTGATGGAGTTTCATCCAGACGTACAAAAGAAAATGTTGTCGACTCTGACAGTTACCGTGGGGACGGCAGCAACTGTGTGACCTTAAATAGCAGCACTGAGAACAGAGTGAGGCACGACAGCACAAATATGTGGAGATTTTCTCATCATGTAAAAAACACATGTTAGTTTTTATTTGAAATATAATTTAATAAAACAATATTGTATTATAAAATTTGACTGTTTTAAGACAAGGAGAATTCATTACTAAGGTGCATCCATCTTGTATTATAACCGGGACATTAGAAATTGTTCAGAAGAAACTTAAATAAGACGATATTCTAAGCTTGTTTTTAGCAGAAGGTTTCAGCCTCTCAGCTCCAACTACAACTGTGTCCTCACTGATCACAAGTGTCAGTGCGCATGTGTAGGATTTACGCCAATATCCTGAGATCTACCGCTAAAAACAATCTTAAAATACAGACTTGTTTCTCATGTCCAGACTTCAATATGGACGTTTCAGACGAGCAGTTGAGAAGTTTGTTTGTTTTTTTGGACGAAGATGAAGACAAAGGTTGTGGATGTGTCCCAATTGGTGCACTTCTGCACTTACACTTAATATTTGAGTGCGCAATTGCGTCCCGATGAGCAGTGTGTGAAAATGTAGTGCACAATGAGCCCTTATTTGACGTTCAAACAGCCAGAAAATAGAGTGTGGATCGATGGACACTTTCCACCCTTAACAACCGCCATCTTAGTGACGTAGATGACGCTAAACTGAAGCTACGTCACTGACGACGCGTCTTCGGAGCAGATACCGACGTAAATGTCTCGAGAAAACACTTATTTTACCACAAAACAACACAACAACATTAATAACGAAATTAAAACACATCTTAATAACGCACTTGATTAAGTGCACTGCTGACAATTTTGACAGTGTAGTACTGTCTCAAATGAAAGACTGCTTTTTCTTCTACTACTTTTTTAACACTGATTGCAACCAGTCGTTGACACACTATTACCAACACTTGACAACACTTTTCATCAATTGAAACAAGTTATTAAGTTGTGTTTCATTGTGTTATTATTGTTGCTGCGTCGTTTTGTGGTAAAATTAGTGTTTTCTCGATTTACGCCGGTATCTGCTCCGAAGAAGCGCCGTCGGTGACGTAGTTTCCGTTTAGCGACATAGCTCTAGACGTAGCGTCATCTACGTCACTAAGATTGCGGCCCTTAAGGGTGGAAAGTGTCCATCGATCCAGACTCAATTTTCTGGACATTTGAGAGCGCCAATTGAGTGCTCATTGCGCAATCACATTTTCGCACACTGCTCAATGTAGACGCAATTGTGTACTCTAAATATATAAGTGTAAGTGCAGAAGACAAGTTAGCAACGGTCACTACATTAGCATGAACATTCATTTTTGTCTGTAACTCTAAAAAGGAACATATTACTAAAATAATCCCAACCCTTAGTCGCTATAAGGGTGAGTAAAAGTTTCAATTTTGGGTGAGTAGAATAAATGTTGAGTCAGAAATGACTTTAAATCCTCCTGGCCTACTTCACACTCATGGTAAACGTTGAGGGTTAAATGTCTCAGCAGGAGAAAAAAAAAAAAGGCTGGAAACACAGGATGAGCAGCTGCTTAGGAAGTAAGAAGCATCAGTGGAAAACAATGAAGTGGAGGCTTTCAGCGCGGAAGCAGCTGATGGGAAATTACCTCGCGGACAAGAGGACTTCTGCAGATACTCGACTGTTGTTTGACGTCATTATTTGATGAACAATCCTTCTTTCTTGTGAAGGAACAGAGAATAACATTGTGCCACGATTGAGGAAACTTTATAGGAGGATGAAGGTTTGTTTTGGATTCAGAGCAGAACCCTTCGGCAGCATTCAAAGTTCAACCAATGTGTGCGTGTGTGTCGTTGTGATGTTGGACTTTATGGTATCATCAGTGTGTGTGTGTTTGTACAAAACTGTCTTTTCGTTGAAATATTAGAAAATGATCTTAAACCCACTGAAAACACTTTATTTTTCTGGAGATATAATCTTGTTACCATGACCACACCCACTCTGCTGTGATTGGTCAATCGTGGAGATTTGTCACTGCGCGTCATCAATCCTGGAAGTATCCACCACAAGGGACTCGTTGTATAAACAAAGCAAGGTGTGATTACAGCTGGCTCGTTGAGGAGTGAAGCCATTATTACGTCATAATGGACCCTCGTAACCTCTCGTTCGCCCAGATTTCAGAGCAACTTTAGGAAGTAATAAGTTCAAAATAAGGTCATGATGAGGGACTTACTGCATCTTGGAGAGAAAGACGTTTACAACATGGGTTTCAGATTAGTTGCCCTTTAGCTAGACGTGGAAATAATCCTCACCACGGTTTCAAGCTGTGCACACGCGTAGGGAGTCGAGGGTGCAACTCTCCGTTGAGTCATTCCTGAAATATCTCAGGTTGGAAATGTCGACGCTCAGGTCACAGCCCAGCTGTGATCCCACCTCGGCGTCATAAACGTCTCCGCAGCCTTCTGGCCATATTTCTCCGAATGAAGAACAAGTTTGAACCTTCAGTCTGTAATGAACTGCAAAATGAAGTTTAACAACGCCGAGGCACTTGTTGTGACCTGCGAAAGAGCAACTGAAGCTCTTGGCATCGACCTGTTCAGATCAAATAAAAAGCTTAAAACGAAAAGAAAAACTCTTTTTCATGACCGTGTTGCTGTTGTTCATCTAAGGTGGGCCACTTTCCAAGAAGGTTAAACCTCAATTAATTTTCAAGACGAGTGTCAGAAGCTTCGAGGGACAGATGGCTCTTTTGTTCAACCCGGGGACACCACTTTTATTTTTCTCAAGTTCTGAAAAGCCTTCACAAATACCTATAAACTGCCTTAAAAACATTTTTTCCTGAGTGCATCCATATAAAAAACTGTTGCCTACATCACCGAAAGAAATGTGGATTTCTATTTGGTATGACATTACATTAGTTACACACTACAATTTTGTAATTTCCTAGAATTTGAATTCTTTAATTGGGGACCTTAAGCACATATAAGATTTAATTGTGATTCATTGATTACACATTTATTTTATTTTATAAGATACATTTTTTAAATCACCCGACACTGGTGTTATTATTATTATTATCTATTTATTTTTGCTTCTCATTTTATTTGTAAGCAGAATAACTCAAAGAAAGTCGTATTATCTTTTCATCCTTATAGTCACTTATGATATTTGACCTATAGATTGGATGTTAAACTAAGTTGGTGATCTTAAGTTCCACAATTTAAGAATTGTCAAAACAAAAATAAATCAAAATACTGAGCACTACTAACAGATGTACTTTGACCTTTGATCAATGAAAAGTTTAAAGTCCTAATTTGACTTTTTTTGCATCATGTATCAGTTTCACTTTATTTAAAAGGACAATGTGCAGTTACAGGAGCAATCCAGGCTAGCTCTGCACCAGGTACCCTCCACCCCCTTACAACTATAAATGCAAATGCTCTTACCAACATAATGCATGTTTTGTAAAGTGGAAGGCGACACCGACAATGACGCAAAGTTGATTTGTTGCTAAACTGAGCTTCAGTTCTGTTTCCATGACACTGCAAAGTTACAAGATGTACAAAGAGTCGCGTCCAGACTACAGTAATTGTGGCTCCGGTCTGACGTCTGACTTTGAAGAAACTGATAATACGGACAAACACTTTGTAACCATGTGTCCCGGGAGGAGTAATTGCCTCCGATGTTGCAGTTAAACAACTTTATAAAGACTGTCAGAAATGTGATGATATTTCAGCCTTTTTTCTTAACAAAACAACACTTTGTTCACATTCTTTTCACAGCCTTTGCTCAGATCGCCAGACTCTCTTCTTTTTTGCGACCAGAAAATTTAGCCCTTGAAATAACATGTTATTTTAAGGGCTAAATTGTCACATTACATGGACATGATGTGCTTTCACAAAACAGTCAACTAAGAGACATACCAATCTTTTTTTTCCTTTATTTATTATAATTACAATCACAAAGATGCCGAAAACCGCTTTATAAAAGAGACAACTTAATTTATTTAAACTGCAAAGCACAAAAGTACATTAAATATGTTATGGTGAAGATTCTCCTCAACACGATAAACTACAAATTATATTTTTTCAACTCACAACATACAGACTAGACTAAAAGAAAACAAACAAAAAAAGTGTGATTATTTGTTTTAAATATTAATCTATTTATCTATCTTCTTCTGTTGCTCACCACCATCATTCTAATTTTCTTTCCTGGTTCTTAAAAGAATGTCACCAATAACAAACTCTCACATGCTCATTAAATACTGCGGGGGGGAAAAGATGTACTACGTAGCCACTTCTCCGGGACAGAAATTTTAGTAGGACTTTTTTCTTAGTTTTGTATCTATAGTCCCAGAAATGCCCACTAGAGGGCTCCCTAACATTTAAAAAGGGTATACCACCCTCCAACTTATGCTTGCTTATGGAAATAGAATATACATTTTATATATATTATTATTATATATAATATGACATTTACGCTTAAAAGTGTGTTTATAATAATTGAGCTTTATTTGTAAAGCGTCTTTCACCGAACCACGGACAATTTATTCTTGACGATTCTTACCCGACAATCAATTGTGTAATCCCTCCCTAACATTTTACTGATTAGAGACTAACTATTCTTCCAATTCAATTGTTTGAAAACCATTGCTTAAGATCTGCTGCAAAACTGAAAAATACAGCTTAATGCAGATCATTTCAATCTTTATATCATTCCTGAAATTGCTAAAACTTTCTGGACTTAATATAACTCTCAGTCCTTTCCTTGGTTCCTGCATGCGAATTTAAATATGGCTGGTTTTACCCAGCGCTCATCACCCACCCTGCACCTCACTTCCATCTGTTGACACGGAATCCATTAAGGCAGCATGAATATTAATTCAAGACTCGGCTGCTGGTTATAGAAGGCAGTAGAGTAGGAGGACGGAGACGAGCAGACGTGTTCCTCCAACTGTCAGTTAGGATCAGTGACAGCTGGAAAATCTCTGATCTTGTCAAGAATTATTGAAATCCTCCCTGACAACATGCACATAGCATTTTTAAGACTGACTGATAGAAACGTATTAAGTTATTATCTACTAAGTGTGTATGTGTGTGTTCATAGCCCCATGTCTTCTGTGAAAGATTTGTAGTCTGTAAGGATTATTTGATTTGAGTAAGTGTTGGAAATAAAATGTTTACTTCTGTAGGGATTTGTACTGGTATACTTTGATGCAGTGGTGCATACTGTCAGACACTGCTAGCTGTCCTTCAGGCAGAAGGGCAAGGCCCCGGGGACTACTTAGTCCCTGGTTAACTAAGGGCCAACCTACCCCTTCTGCTGGATAAACCAAAACTCTGTGTGTTTCCCCCCAGTCTGCAACTATCACACTCCCATCTGCATCAATACAGATGCCCCAAGGACAGGTCAAGACGGGCCCCATTCCTGAACACACTCCCAGAACTCGGATTGTGTTCCATCCTGGTTCTAGTACTTTGATGCAAGGTACCCGACCTGTCTCACTTCCCCTCTCAGACACAGCCACAATACCTGAGCTCAAGCATGCTGCCACCAAATAAGGCCGGTGGAATCCAGTTACTACTGTGCGTTCTAGACGTGAGCCTGTCTTTGTATCGAGCTTAAATGCAACAAGAGTGCCTTTTCTGATATCGGCTACCAGGAACTCATCAAGCCGAGTTACCGTCACACCTCTCGGAGCCTCCAACTCATCTTTTGCGGAGCTAAGTCTGTGTCCACCAAAAGTCTCGAGCAATCGACCGTGTCTGTTGAACACCAGCAGGGCTCGCTCCGCAGCACAGCTTAGTGCAATCAGTCCCTTGGAGTTCACTGCAATGTCGAAGTAGTTTCTGCATCGTCTGGAAGATCCTTCAGAATTAGATGAATTCACTTGCTGGAGGACATTTCCTCTTAGGTCAGTTACCTGAGCAAAGAAAACAATAGTCAAAGCAGAGTAACAAGATCACAAGGTTAGAATGTTTAAACACGGCTACCTGGACACGAGCGTTACCACAATCTACTATGAAGAGTTGACCTTGTGCAGTACAATGGATTCCACTTGGCAGTGTATATTCTGCACGACCTGAACCCTGTTTTCCAAACTGTCTGACTAGAGCGGCTCCTGCTGCACATGTGCTCATCGATATGTCGTCCTCATACAACTCGGCCAGCGCCGTGTCTCCTCTTTCCCCCTTGCCTCGCTTAGATCCACAGGATCCATCAATGACAGACATAGATAACGACCTGGCTACTGGCGGTTGTTTAAATCCAGGGGAAACAAGCCTTTTAATATGCTGGTGTCCCATAACTTGATTGCGATTAACAGGGTATATGTTAGACTGATCAGAGACTCTCTGCTTCCGGCCAAGTAGAGGTGAAGTGAAATTGGAGCCAAGACTCAAGTTACCACTCTGCCCACTCCAAGCTCCAACATTTATTCCTCCACCAATTGGTGAGTGGTTTCGAATGGTTAAATCCACTGCAGACTTCGACAGATTACCACGGCAGGTCAGAGGCCCTTGATTATTACTGCAGTTATGAGATGGGCTAATAATGAAGGTGTAATTTGAATCCAGGCTGTTTGCCGGAGAAGGAGCACGACCGGAGTCTCCAAGTGTCCCAATCGAGTGTTCGTCAGAACATTGGCTGAGACAAGAATGTGGACGGCTTGTGGAGGTGAGATCCAGGCAGCTTTGACTTGTTAACGGCTCTCTCATGGCCATTTTGGGAGATGAGAACGATCTGTTTCTGTACCTCATAATTCTGCTATTGGAATTCAGATTTTCATTCGTTTTTTCTTCATCTTGACGCTCTGAATTGAAAATGTTATTTTGCCTACCATATTCTTGTAATGTAGGCTGATTCTGCACTGGAAGTACAGTAAGGTACTTCCCCTGGTTTCTCTGCATGGGTTTTCCATGATTCTTCACAATGTTTAGATGATCTCTTTCATAATTCTTACTTTGGGCAATTACAGGAATGGCCAGGGTGGTGTCCCCTGTATTATGTTCAAAAGCTCCTGATTGAAGTTCTCCATCTGTTGACACCCAGTGGCAAGGTGAAGATCGTGTTGCGTTTTCTGGCGACTCCTGATCCGACCAGTTAGAGAGGGTAATCTTTTTAACAACTCTTCCTTTTAGGTTTGTCCTATCCTGCTTTTGAGAGCTTTTGTCTTCTGCATGACTTTGCTGACTTGGAACTCCACCTTGCACTTCCTCCGAATGAAGTGCACATAGTTGCCCGTTTGGCCCACAGCCTCCAGTTTGCAAGCACAGGTCCTGCTCTTGAACCCGTATGTCCCCAAAGGTCACAGCATTCGGTTGGGCGCTTGGTTTGAAGTTTACTTTTGTTAAGCTTATTGAAATCTCCCAAGGTTGAAGGAACTCGGAAACCTCCCTTAGCAGAATATCTTGGATAGATTCATTTTCACTTGGTCCCGAGTGTCTTGCTGCCTCTTGGAGTCGCTGCTTCAGATTGGCCAATTTAGAGTGTCTTTTGTCTAATAGGGTCTGGCTGACCCTGGAGGCTGACATGTTTTCTCTATGGACCTGCTCAAGACGTTGCTGAGTGTCCCGATGGTCTTGTTCAACTCTTTCCAACAGCCGTCGCTCCTCTCTATGTGCTCCATGAATAGCTCGCTCCACACCTCGCTTCACAGAGTCTATCTCAGATGCATGGCGTCTTTGAAGGCAACTAAGCTCTGCCTCAGCCTGAGCAAGGTCTTGCTGCACCTGAGCGAACCAGCATGGAGGAGGCAGAGGAGAGCGGCTAGGATACAGATTGTCGGGTTGACAATCGGAACCGGGGCTGCAGAGGGGAATTGGCGATGTTGGGTTGCTACTTAAAGGACTTCCAGGAATCATGGTGGTGTGTTTAATCCTCTTCACCTCTGTAAAACAATGAAACAGAATATCAAGAAATGTTACCAATAATGCTGATATATTTTCATGGAAACTAACATTCTTGTACATGGAAGACGTGGTCACCACCCTTTTCTGAGTCATGTTCTGTTTTTTTATGTTCTACCCAGTTCATCCGTCCCAGCTTTCCTAATCGCACTCACCAGGAACTTATCTAGCAATCAAGAAACCTGGATAAAGACCACCAAGTACCAGTGATGTCTGCTAGATCAACTTTGCTACCATACTGGTAAATTGCGTTCCTTCCTTCCTTCCTGGTATTCACGAGCTGTGTCCCAAATCAAGCACTTATACTTAGTATTTTGAGTGCACAAGTGCCTCCCAATTAGCAGTGTGCGAAAATGTAGTGTCAAAAACACAAACATTTTGTGTGGATCAATGGACACTTTCGTCCCTCAACGACCGCTGCGTTAGTGACGTAGATGACACTAAACGGAGTGCTGTCAAGTGTTGGCACATATACCAACTTCTGGTTACAATCAGCGTTAAAAAGCAGTAGAAGAAGAAGCTGTCGAGTCAATGTCAAGTGTTTAGCCAGAGTGTTTGATTTGAGACAGTACTGCCGAACATTTGCGCACTGGCCATGTATCTTAATTTGGACTATAAACCAGTGCATTCTGAGAAGTGAATGATTTGGAACAGAGTCTCGGTCTGTTGTTTCTTTTTTGTACTGCAAATGTGCAGTCGTCCAAGTCACTTACTTGTATTGTCATTTTGTTTTTTTCCCATGAGTCTTACCCTTGTTTTCTGTCTAGTATAATTTAATTGCTCTGTATTTTAGCTACTCCTTGGTTCTCCTTGTTGTTTGTCTGCTATTCGTTCTATTAAACTGACTCATTTTGAACTTGTTGTGCGAGTCTCTCTGCAACAACCACAAACCACACATACTTGGGTTTTTGCTTCACTCGGTATCCTCGGTATGCTGTTCTGTGCTTATTTCTTTGGCTGTGTCAGACTCAACTGCTTCATACAGAATATTCCTGACGAATATAAATTTAAATTACCCTAAAAGTTTGACAAAAGATGTAAAAAATCCAAATTTCTTATTGTAGTCAATCTTTTTAAGCAGAGGACATAGAATAAACTTAGTTTTCAAACATTCCGTTGAATAGGGAAACCAGATCTCGCCTTTGCCTGACAATAATGCAAAATACTATTTTTTATTTGATGAATAAAGTTTATTAAGACGTCACATGGTGCTCAGCAAATCATATACTTTGTTTGTTAGGCTTTATATTATCAAAATGGACTAAAATTACCGCGATAAATGTGCTTCAACAAACTTTTTGTGAGCATCTGTTGATAAAACAACCACAAAAATAAGGTCTAAGAAACACAATATGGTTGTCGATTTGTGTATTTCTGTTAGGATTTCAAATGTAAGTAAGCCAGAGGCAGTCACGAAGAGAGCAGGGTCGGGAACAGACGGTACCAGTGTCAATATTACAACAGTCCTCCACTCTTGCACTGGAAGAATAACCTGCTTTGATCTTTTATTCATGAGCAGAACAAAGTACATAGCACGTAGTGGAAAATGTATGTTTTTCAAAGATATTTGTTTTAGAGATTCTTGAAAGATGAGTTGATAACACAAAACTTTTTTTTCATTGTTTTTTTTTAACATAAATAAATACAATCAATAAAGCAGTGTCTAAATAGTATATTAAAGTAAAATCTTGAGGAGCCTATCCCTGTCTTACTTATCCATTAATAATTCTATAATGTTATTACCAATATCAACACTTGTTATAACTAATAATTAGTAATAAAATACAGATATAAAAACTAAATACTGGTTGCAAATGGATATTTATAGCATGTTGCCTAGGTCTGGTCACAACATGACCATCATTCACTTAAGGGTAGAGAGCCGGAGACGGCTGTTGCAGTCATTTTTATTGTGGCTGAATTTCTGAGAGTAACCCCCTGTAAAAAAAAGGGGGTTTCATATTTTTATAAAGCATATGCACATGATGAATATGGCAACAGGATGGAGACGCTTCAGTTATTCACAGATTTTGTCTCGTCTTCAACAGAACGTCCGGGGTAATGTTGCCAGAAGCCCCGATTTTTCTCTCCCTAATACATCGTACAAAGCTTCCCGGGGGACGCAGAGACGTTCCCAGACCCTTACTGTTTCCTGGGTATTCTGTGGACTTCTACATAAGCCCTGAACACATGACCAGCCAGGGGTCCACAAGGCATCTTAATCAGGTGTCCAACCCACCTTAACTGACTCCTCTCAAACGCTTCTACTGCAATGTTGATCGTTCATGACCATAGGTGAGGGTAGGTACGTGGATTTTAAATTAAATTAAAATCATGCCAAAGACAGGATTGTTGTTGTGAGTTGTCAGGTTAGGGATCTGACTTTAACGCCCTTACTTACTTAAACAAAGAATAGAAATAAGATCTGGTTTAAAATCACACATTTTTACTTGCATACAAGTAAGAAAGAAGAATAATACAGAGTTTACATGTCTCTCTGAATCAAAGAGCAATTAGGTTGCTGTTATTTTGCCTTTTATTGTCTTACTCCAAAGGTTCCACTAATTACAAGCTTGAGTGAGTTATTATCCTCAAGGTCGAGGGGGGTGTTTACTCCTTCAAATTAGTTCCTGACGAAGATATCTCTAATCCCCAAGTAGTTGTAAAAACACCAACAGTGATACAATAAAAATAATATTATATGTGTAAGTAAATTTGATGAACTGAAGCTCAAGACTTTCCCATCAGACATAATCTAATTTGTTTATGTAAATGAAATGTTAGGCTATTGAATAACAGACCTGGTTCTGATCACATTACCAATCTACATTATTGATTAACGGAGTCCGGTTTCCCTTTACTCTGCTGCAAAGTCTTTCCAGAAGCGTTGACAAATAAATAATAATAATAATAATAATGTCTATTTATATAGTGCCTTTCTAGACCAGGGTCACAAAGCGCTTTGCCAGCCATTCAAAGCAAAAGAAGTGTGAAAAAGGTTGGATTGAATTAGGCAAAGAAGAAATAATTTCCTGTAACTTCGAGAAGTACTGAGGTCGAGAGATGAGACCTAGAAAAAACAGTTTGGAAATGCAAGTCTAACGGAAAAGAGAAATCTGGAGTTAATATTTAAAAGTAAGTAAATTAGTGAGATCTACTTTTTTTGACCTACAAGTAAATGCGAAGAAAAAAAACTAATTCTTACCTGCAGAAGAGGTTCATCTTCCATCAGTCCTCATCTCTTCTCTCTCTCTTTCCCGCTCTCGTTTGTTTTCTGTTGCTAAGAGACAAAAAGATCCTATTTCCCACAACCCTTCGTCCATATCTAGTACCCGACTTTAATGGATATTAAATTAACTTTAATCAGGTAATTATGAGGATTAATAAAGATGTAATGTAACACAAATCGGATCTTAATCCTACCATATTTTTTTTAAAGGTCAGTATTGTTGTTTTTGTAATTGGAAAGGTATGGCTCTTTGAACATATTTATACTTATGATGTCAGAGTAAATCCGTAAATCGAATCTTATAGAAATATTTACAGAAAACCGTTTTATTTTATACTTCAAATAATCAAATTCTGTCTAATTTTTTATTTTGTAAAGAATTCAAATTCATTTATTTTTTTTGTCCCTTTCTTTAGTATTGTTTGTCACTCACAACAAATAAAAATAAAATTAAAATAATAAATACATTTAAACATATTTACGTACATTCAAATAACCTGTCTGATTATGCCTCTGTATTTATTTCATAATTTTTCTAGTAATATCCCGACCAATTTATTTCAAACTTTTTTATATTTAAATTTTTTGTCAGTCAGTATTTTTTCATGTTTTCCTGTCATATTTAAGTATTTTTTATTTTTCAATTCTGCATAGAAAGTCACTGTTGATAATGTATCCAGACAACATAGACAACATTTATTTTACATTTTCCATAAAAACTTCAAATAGAAAAACACACGAAGGGGCAAAAATACAGTTTTTTTCTCTTTATTCATCCTGTTGCTTCTCTTGATCTCGCTCATCTGTTTGTTCCTTTGTCTCACCAGACTCTTCTTCTACCTTCGTTTCATCTACGATCTCAGCCCCATCTCCATCCTCCTTCTCTCCTGGATCTATTTTCTTCTCCTCGTCCATCTCTTCTTCCACCACCTCATATTGACTCTTGCTCTTCGTGTCACTCTCCCGGCTGTCTCTGTGTTCCTGTTGAGCCGTGGTCTTTGAATCCTGCTCTTCTTCACCCTCCGCCTCCTCTCGTTCCCAAACCAGTTCTGTGCCGACACCTTCTCCTCTGCCCTGTCCTAGATCCCCATCTTCTTCCTGACCCCTCGATGGAGACTGATTCCCATTCGTGGCCCACTCTTGCTCCACCTGCTCAACTCGTGCCTGCATCTTACGGTTGCTGGACTCTATCTCGACCATGAGCCGAGCCAGTTTGGTCTGGAGGACCTCCAGGGTGCCCTCCAGACGGCCGATCTTGGTCTCTATTTTCTCGTCCTCTTCGTCCGCCCCATCCTTGTTCTCGGCTAGCATGCCCATCTTGGTGAGGATCTGTCGGCCTTTCTCCTCCAGGTGGCGCTTCGCGGCGGGGAACTCGGACAGAACGTCGGTCAGGTCTTCTTTGGAGAGGCTGAAGAGGTCGGAGTGGCCGATGCTTCGGATGTTGGCGGTGCGACGATTTCCTGACTTGTTGCCTAAAACATGAACATCATCTTGTCATGGTTTAGAACAATACTTGAACCATAATTACAGTGGCCTAAAAGGTCTTAAAAGAAATTACAATTAAATTGAATGTAAATGTAAATTTGTTTCAGTAAATTGTACTTTTGTTTTAAAGTTTGTAAATTTGTTTCAGTAAATTGTCTTTTTTTTAAATTTTGTAAATTTGTTTCAGTAAATTGTCTTTTTTTTTAAGTTTGTAAATTTGTTTCAGTAAATTGACATTTTTTATTAAAGTTTTGTAAATTAATTCGAGGAAATTGTTATTTTGTCTCAGTTTTTTTCCCCAGGGCTTGAAAAAGTGTTTCAGAATGTGTTCATTTATTTCAGGAAGTTGTAAATTCGTTTAAGAGTTTGTCATTTTGTTTCAGAATTTGTAATTTCCTTTCCACACCTGGGCCACCGTAATAATGTATTGTTTACATGCACCTGAGTCTATGACTTTCTATAAATCAAATAATGACAGAACTAATGGTTTTCAGGAAGAAACGTGACCCAAACCCAAAAATAAATACTTAAAAGGTCAAGATAACACCGAGACCAACACAGCAAACAGTTTGATGTGACTACAGCGAATAAGGTTTAAAATTCCTTCTCGTCGTGACTTAAATGAACATCCACGCTCTTAAATGGAAATATCGCCATCATGTGGTTGTTACTGTGCAACAGGAAAACAAGACGGTAGATAAAGTAAATGATAATACTATACCAGGAAACCTGGACGAGGAAATAGATACGTTTTTAACCACTTTTTTATTTAACCGAAGTGATTCTGACAAACATTTTTGAGTTATTGTATTAGACTTACTTACTTTACTTTAAGAAATATGCTTTCATCCTAAGTAACAAAAACGTAACAAAAAAAAACAACCTTTTTAATCCGTGTTTTTAACTCCCTTCCCCAACTAATGTACTCTGTTGCACTTATACTACTGTTAGTAGTTGTTGTTTTATTTATTTAATCTGATTTTTATTATTATTTTTGTAATCGTTTTTTTCCATATGTTTAATCTTTTTTTTGAGGAACAATTCAAATGTCCTAAATGACAGAAGAGAAAAGGGAATATATATACCATGACTAACTTCATTTCATCAGGTCTTTATCCAAATTATCAACTAAATTATGTATTTATTTTCTATTTTCTCTTTCAGAGGTAAAGCAGGAGACATGGTCTCATCGCTTTGCTAAATTTATTCAACAACAACAAAAAAAAAAAAATCCTAGTTTCAACAACAAGTAATATTAATAATAATTTACATCAGCATGTAAGTAAGTAATTTTTTATTTGTATAGCGCTTTTTCCAGACCAGGGTCACAATTCACAGAAATATAGATTAAATAAACAACTTTAACCTTTTATTTTTATATTTAAAGAGATTTTACCCATACGTCTCAAAAGAAACAAGCATTATTTCACAACCGGACTCACCCTTGATGTTCAGGATACTTATCTCCCCGAAGAAGTTTCCTTCGCTCAGCACAGCAAACTCCGTAACTCCGTCGTCGGCCACCACGGCTAGTTTTCCATCTTTGATGATGTACATCTCATGACCTACGTCGCCTTTTTTGCACACGTACTCACCTGGACTAAAAACCTGTGGCAAAAAAATGGGACCAAATAATTCCACCATTATTATTTTTGAAATTTCAACAGGAATAAGGCAAATTCTGAAACAAGAATTACTCAAGGTGTCCATAGGGGGCAGTGTTAAGAGTTGTACCTGTGATCCAGGAGTCATACCTGAGGCGTGAGTTTCAGGACGAGCTCCTCCAGCAGACTTTTCTCACAGCTCTGGAAGATGGTGACTTTAGAGAGCGTGGGTAGATGAACGCTGACGGCGATCTCTGTTCTCAGGTGAACCGGGAGCTGCTGCAGGATTTCGTTCTCTCTGATGATTTTTTTGTTGATGTGAAGATGCTGGTACCAGTTGTCTGTGCGCTGACGAAGCTCTTTGCTGATGTGGTGACTTCGCAGGTAGGCTTTTACCTGGGACACAGAAGATTTTAGGTTTGATAAGGAAGTTCTTGGGTACTCTCCAAAAATAGAGCTCTTGAGGAATGGGTACGACTTCACAATGTATTTATAATTATTAATAAATATAGTTAAGTATATAGATTTGATACGTTTGTTGTAGTTTAATACAAACGTTTGAGAGGAGAAGGTTAGGGTTGATAAGGAAGTTCTTGGGTACTTGACTTAATAAATGGCTTTTTCATTGTAAGTATCAACCATTCATACTGTATGGGCCAGTAGTACATGCTACACAAAGTATTACGTATAAGATTAGATGGACTCTGGAGATCTCCTTCAGGAAATTGGGTTTCCGGTTCACAGCAGACGATAGTGTCATAAAAACAAGAACAAAGTGCAATTTAAAGAAAAAAGTGCAAATGTAAAGAAAATAGATCAAAGGAAATATTATTATAATATCGATTATTAGATTATATATGAAAAGACCTCCAATCAACGTCTGCGAACATATTATAGGAACCAGAGAGAGGTCATCTTAACTTCTAACATGGCAATGTGGTACCATAATCTTAACACAATAAGGAAGAAGCAAGCTTCCGAAAAGAGTAAATCAAGCCTTAAAAATCACAGAAAATATTAAATTGTATGTACAAGGAAGTCTAATGAAGAGCACTGGCTGAATACCATGTAACAGCAACTGCCGTCTTCTTGATGGCAGATGACACGATGGCACACTTTTGGCAAATCCCTTCCCTTCAATCACCACATTGCCATAGTTTTTTGCCGATCTTACTTTGAGGTAGTAAGGTTAGAATAAGGGGTAAGGGTTATTGGAGGGCTAGAAAAGAGGGCTACCATTATTGACTGACCATAGTTGCGCCCATATAAAGGGGGAACGCAGCCTTCTGTGGCAACTGGAAAAAACAGTTGGAGCCTATTCGCCCATTCGGATGGCTTATATGAAAATGGTCATAGGATGGACTGATAACAGCTGTATCGGGCTTTCGGTATACTTTCCGCATCTGTACTTACTAGCTCGTGATTTGGAAAGAAGACGTTATCCCGATCTCGAAGGCTGGTGATAACGTTGCCCACGTTCCCGACTATCGATGCAAACACCAGCACAGCGATGAGGAGGTCGGCGATCATGAACAAGTACTCCTCTTCTCTTTTAGGTAGCGGCGTGTCCCCCACTGTGGTGAAAATCTGGGCCGAAAACCAAAAGCAGTAAAAGTACTGACGCCGCATCGAGGCAAACTCCGGGTCGGTGGTGTTGGGGTACACCCAACGGTCGCTCCCAAAGCCGATGTAGCTGGAGAGGGCGAAGTAGAGGCAGGCGTTCCAGTGGATCAACACGAAGATGTAAATCATGAGCTTGGAGATGCGGAAGGTGTTCGGGTAGGAAGTTCGCGTCTCCATGCGGTCTAGTGCCTCGTTGAGTCTGGGTGTGCGAAGAAGGCGGTTAATGCGCACCATTGGTGTCTGGATGCCAAACAGGAAGTAAAAAAAATCAGTGGGCAAAAGGGAGGTCAGATCTCGCAAAAAGTGCTTGGAGTGTAGGTAGCGGCTTTTTAGTTGAGCCAAGTCTGTGATCAGGATGCCTTGATCCAAGTACCCTGGAGACCGAAACAGAGTGTTAGTGATAGTTACATTTTGAAAGTTTGTTTTGAACGCATAAAAACAAAATGCTAATCTAAAAATATAACCAAGTCCCTCGGTTGAATATCTGAGGTTGGGTTGAGAAAGCGATGGGCAAAGTAAACATCTGCACAGTCTCCTGGGAAGTACAAATCTTCTTCTAGTAGTCAGAAACCTTTTTGGTTTAACTGTGTCCTCTTTTTTTCGATTGAAAAAAGGCCTTTAGCCACTTGGCCCTTATCCGGTTCACTAAATAACCCTACAGTAGTGTTTCCAGTGTTGTTCTCGGTGTTATCTTGACCTTTTAAGTATACATTTTAATGAGTATTGTTTTGATTGTTTAAGCACTTTGTGACACTGGTCTAGAAAAGCGATCTATAAATATAAATTACTTACTTACTTAAATAATTGCTAGAGTTAGTGCAAAAAACTCCTTCTAGATTAGATTATATAGACTTTATTAATCCCTCTGGAGATCTCCTTCGGGAAATTGGGTTTCCAGTTCACAGCAGATGATAGTTTCATAAAAACAAGAACAAAGAGCAAATAACAAGAACAAAGTGCAAAGGATGACAAAGTGCAAATATGAAGAACATAAATCAAATTAAAATAACACAAAGTAGTGTTTTACTGAACCTCTCCAGTGAGTTGCACATAATTCATCCTGACAATGTGTTTTAGAAACCCAAGGAAAATAAAGTTAATGGAGCACCAGTGTCTCTCTGACATTACTAGTAAGTTGGGTATCAAGAATCGTTTCAAATCGGGCCTTGCTCTAATTTTCCCAGAATCGTTCAAAAGTTTAAATTTCAATTCCTAGTTTCGATGCCCAGTCCTCGAAACGGAAGAAGAAGCCGCTGAGCACCATCCACCGGAAGGGTTTTCATAACCAAGTGAGTCAAGAAAAGAAAGAATATTTATAAGAGTATAAATATCCTGTAGCTTGTTCTTTGTAGCCAACTAAGAGCAACTAGAGCTGATGAGGACACAAGTGTATTCTGAGATTGAGCAGTAGTACACTCCAAAAAAAGAACTCTGAGGAAAGAGTACAGCTTTGAAATCTATTTTTAATAATAATAATAATAAATATAGTTAAATTCGATATGTATATTGTAGTTTAATGATACATTCATAGTAAAGTCCATTGAAAGTTAAAAAAAAATGTATAGAATATAATTGATGGAGAAAGTCAGAATATTTCATTCAGAAAGACCAATGTACTCTTTTTACCTCTTCAAAGAATTAGTAATTGAGAATTATCTAGGAGTTAAGAGCCCAGACACCTTGAAGACAAAAGTATTTTAAAACATTTTTTCGTCACGGTCAATACCCATCGTATGAATGTAGGTCAAGGAGTAAATCAAGACCATTGGCTTTTGACTCAACACCTTTACTATGACTGACCAAAACAGTGTCCAGAAAACTGAAAACAGAAAACTGATACAGTTGCTACATTGACGGTAAGTGGTTGCAGTACAAAGTAAAGCTTGTTTAGGTCATTATTCTTTGTAGTGGGATAGTTATTAGGGGAAACATATTTAACCAGCTAACATCAATATTAGCATCACAACACTCTAACTCATGACTTGAAAAGGTGACTTGTCCTGGAGAGTCTTTAAACTTCATGCAACAAACCTTGTCGCCGTTTAATAAAAGACGACTTACCCGTGTGAATGGTGATGATCATGTCTACGATGTACATGGCGTCAGACAGATAGTCCAGCGTCAGCCACACGGGGAGGTAGGCCAACGCAATCGAGGTGAAGCACGTCCTGTAATTTATGAGATACAGTCAAAATAAACCAAACTTGAATTTGTCAAGTTAGTTATCGTACCTCAGAATGATGATGACCCAGTTGTAGACGATGGGAAAGATCATGACTTGTAGCCAGACGTAGTAGAATTGCTCTGCTGGATCGACCACCCGCGGTATCCAACTGGGGAGGGAATGAAGAAGCTAAATACAAGTTATACCTCATTCATTAGAATCTGAAGGATCATTAGGATCTGAAGGAAATAATGTGAACTACTAGCTATGACTAGTTATAATGTTTGTTTCAGGAATACCTACTTCCTATTAGTGTTTTGTCGTTTTTCATGTACTGTACTTCATAGTTGATAGAAGCTAAATGTAGCACTTTCTCCAACTAAATACTTTTCAAAAAATGTTACCTCAGGAGCCGCTTTATCGTCAACATTTATTGGATTCTACTTACTTGGTTTGAATCCGCTGCTCTGGGATATTGTTGAGATTCCTTTCATCCACGTCCACTCCTGCTGATCCCTCATCTTGGACTTTCTGTCTCCGGTGCCATCTCGCCAGTCTCTGCCATTCATTCCTAACTTGTCTGGGTTGATTCATTTTCCACCAGGTCCTTCTCTTCTACCGTTAATTTAGTCTTCGAGGCTCATTCGTGAAGCTACCAGGTGATGCCTGTCTCCATGGAAGGAAACCACAACAGATACCTGGTCCCTTGGGGAAGTCCGCCCTCCTTTTAAAACCCAGCAGGGACTGGACCTTACTTAGAATTAGGATGAGAATACTTAAAATGTAGACTTTATTAAAATAATAATGTTTTAGTTTTTTTTTTACAGGATTTTGAAGTATTTGCTGTTTTTTATGATTTTCTTCCCCAATATCACTTTAATTGAATGCATTATTTTTATTTTAAGTAGATTCTTGGTATGATTAGAAGCAATGGAAACAATTAACAATGTAATGAATGTTTATGTTTTTTTTAATTTAATGCAATATCTAAAAAGTGCTCCGAAATATATCAATGTTTTGCCTCTTTGTAGCGATAATAAGTAAGTAAGTAAGTAAGTATTTATATAGCGCTTTTCCAGACCAGGGTCAAAGGGCTTAAACAATCAAAACAGTACTCAATAGAAAATATATACTTTAAAGGTCAAGATAAAACAACACAGGAGTTCCAGAAAATCAAGGAAAAGGAACCATCAGTAGATTCTGATCCACAGACCTCAGAGCCCGAGCTGGGGTGTAAGTCTGGATCAGATCACTGATGGAAGGTCTGACCATGAATAGAAAGTAACAACCAGAATTTTAAAGTTGATCCTGAAAGAAACTGGTAGCCAGTGAAGAGATTTAAGGATCAGAGAAATGTGAGTTCTTCTACTAGAGCTGCTCAGAATTCTCACTGCAGATATTTGTATCAACTGCAGGCGAGACAGATCCTTTTAAGGTCAAATTTCTGCAAATAAATTACACTAATCTCTTTAAATGACCAAATTAAATGTAAGTTTCTCAAGGGTATGAATGCGACAAAAAACAACAACGTTAATGCCCTGGTTTACTATATAAACAATGGATCTCGAAAGGTGTTTTTAAATAAAGTTATTAAGTAAGCTTTATTTGGAACGATCTACCTCTCTCTTTGCGCTTGATGGAGTCTACTGGTTCCTTTAAGAAACATCTTAATACGTTTTTTATTTGTTCAGGCTTTTGCCTTGATTTTCTGGAACTCCTGTAGTGTTAACAGTTTTATCTTGATCTTTAAAGTATATACTTTATTGAATATTGTTTTGATTGTTTAAGCGCTTTGTGACCCTGGTCTGGAAAAGCGCTATACAAATAAAAATGACTTACTTACTTACTTATTTGTAAAGAAATTACATTTCTGGATTTAGATTTTTTAAATAGATTAATAAAAAAATATATATTTTGAGGTTACAGTTATAATGCATTATTATTATTTTTATTTTTATTATAGCAGCTTCATTCGCATCCGGTGTGGGCGGAGCCAAACTAAGATGGCCGTCGCAACGGGTCGAGTGACTGAAGGAGCATCAGACGGGATGTTTATCCGCCTCTAGCACGATGAGCAAGCGTCCGAACCAGGGAGTGGTTTGTTCGTTCGCTTCCACGCTTCCACACAGCAGACTGCACACATTTCTCGCTTTCAAATCCGAGCTCCAGTGTTCCTGTTACTCCTCTGACATTGTGGAATAAATCGAGCCGCTAGTCGTTAGCAACCTGCCAGCAGCGCAGCTAGCAGGTACCGGAGCGGAGGGAAGAAGAAGAAGAAGAAAAAAAAAAAAAACAGCGGCTCCTTAAAACCAGAACCTCACCAAGAAGTACTCCATGGTGAGTCCCTTGAGCTTTAACTAACATTTTCCCCTCGTTATATTTAAACTAGTGACTGACAAGTGAGTGGAATTGTGTCGCTAACTAGCATGAGAAGCTCCGAGCGGCAGTGAAATGCTCAGATTGTTGTTGTTGTTGTTAAACATAAACATGTAGCTTTGTTTACTATTGCGGATTGTAAAGTTCAAAAGTGACATGTCGATGTGTTTGATACGAGTTGACAGGTCGCGTGTGGAACCCAAACAACGCATTGATCTTAAACGATATCACGATATTTTCTCATATCGTTCGATATCGGTATTTCGCAATTTTTTAGCATTGTTTTTTAAAATGACAGATTTTGAAGCATGTGTAAGGAAAACAGTAGAAATACATTAGTTAACATTGAATTGACATTAAACAAACAACAAATCACGAATAATCTCCCCTTAACGAAAGTAGAAAATATAACTGTCTTTAAAACTGTGAGGTAAAATAAATGAAGTCATAAAAATATGAGGAAGCTGTTAACCGTTAACTCTAAGATTGTTGAAGATATACAAGAAACAAACTGATAGTTCGACATTGACGAGAACATTTCAACGATAACTAATGTCATTGTTATTTGTCTTTGATCTATGTTCTTTATCTTTAGACTTGAATTGTGTCATCTTGTTCTTTCTTTTTTATTTCTCGTTGTTCTTATTTTTATGAATAATCGTCTGTTTTGCTATGTCTAATTGGAAAACAATCAATAAAGTTCTACCTAACCGTGAAAGATTAATCATAGTTCACCCGCCCCCCTTCTAAAACGATATCACAATATTTTCTCGTATCGTTCGATATCGATAATTCGCAATTTTAAAGGATTGTTATTTTTAAATGCCAGATTTTGAAGCATGTGTAAGGAAAACAGTAGAAATACAGTATGTTAACATTGAATTGACATAAAACAAACAACAAATCTAGAACGTACGAAACAATCTCCCTTCAACGAAAGTAGAAAATATAACAATTAAAATTGTGAGGTAAAATAAATGAAGTCATAAAAATGTGAGGAAACTGCGAGTGTAGAAAAATACAACGTTAACTCTAAGATTGCTGGAGATATACAAGAAACAAACTGATGGTTCGACATTGACGAGGAAATTTCAACGATAAATAATGTCTTTGTTATTTGTTATTATGTTCTTCATCTTTAGACTTAGATTGTGTCATCTTGTTCTTTCTTTTTTCATTTCTCGTTCTTGTTCTAATTTTTTATGAAAAATCGTCTGTATTGCTGTGACTAATTGGTGAAAACAATTTCCCAAAGGACACTTGCTGAGGGATCAATAAAGTTCTACCTAACCTAACCTAACCTATTAATGAAAGATTAATCATAGTTCATCATCTCCTCCGGTGTGTCATCATATACATATCACGATAGGGGTAACGATATGAAAATTATTTCTAGAAATAAAGTGTAAAAAGTCCCATTTTTAAGGACGTATCCAAAAATCTATGCAGGAGTAAGAGTAAAAAAAACACATTTCAAGACTTTGTCAACTAAAGGATTATCTTGTTACTTATATCCCACTGCTGGGCAGGGTTAAACATTCTGGGACATACTTAACCACAATAAACCATTTAAGGTAGAGCAAAGTTTGTAGTATTGTCGAGTACTTGACTCTGGTGTTGTAGTATTTACAGACCACATGACTCTTGACGAAGTCGTAACTGCTTTCATTTGTTTTCAAATCAAAATATGTCCAAACATCAGCTTTAAAAGCTGCTGGAGTCACTGTATCCCCTCGTCCTCAGTCGTTGCCAGGATTTTGCACACGTTAAAATAAATATAATATATTTAAATATATTTATATATATATATATATATATTCATAAATATAAACCACAAAAGGTCTATGACAACAAAAATAGTGCTGTATTGCATGTAAAAAGAAATATCGATAGCGATTAATCACTTCATCAATATTTCTCACACCCCTAATATATATTTTTTTATTAATGTGAATCCTTGATTATTTTGTAATAAATTATTAATTCAATTCACATCATTGTGATAAGCATTCTTGTAGCAAATTGTGGTTCAATTAATGAAGTTTTAGTTATTGTCAGTCATTTTTCAGGATCTTTTTTTACATGCATATATAAATATAATAACTGACTGTAATTTGACGGCTGTTGATTATTCTTCTATAAAAAGAAAATTCTATTTAAAGAGAAAAGAAAACCTGCAGATTGCTTTACAAAATGAGGACATAGAGTTATATTGATATATATGATTTTTATTTTTATTGGAAAATGAAAGTTAAAAAATGAAGGGACCTTTAATTAAAAACCACTGGATGAATCTGAAATAAAGACTATAGTAAAGTCAATGACCGGTTGAAGATATATTGAAACAATATGTGGTAGGAAAAAAGGAAGAAAAAAAACAAAACAAGAATAATTTGTTTTGAACTAGGAAAGAGAGCATTTGTGGAACTTTTCTTTCCAATCCTTGTAAGAAAACATAAAAGCCTCCATTTCCTGGAACTTAAGCTTGAACTTTGCTCTACCTTAAATGGTTTATTGTGGTTAAGTATGTCCCTGAATGTTTAACCCTGCAGCAGTGGGATATAAGTAACAAGATAATCCTTTAGTTGACAAAGTCTTAACTGAAATGTGTTTTTTACTCTTTCTTCTGTACATATCTTTGAATATGTCCTTAAAAAAGGGACTTTTTACACTTTATTTCTGGAAATAAGTCTCTATCATTCTTTCATTAATACTTCCTCTCATTATCTGTTCTCATTTGACTCTCACTTAACAACCTGCACCACATGTGTATGAGGAATGAAGATGATGAAATTGAGAGTAAGAAGCACACGAGTTCTTTATTTTTTCAACACAGACAAAGTGCTCTTTATAGAAAGAGGTGTGGAATCTTCACAAAATTCAGTTAAATGTGTTATAAATAAGAATACATTTACATAACGGTCACAAATGGTGTGATGGATCTTCATTTTTGGCTCGGTGTTTGTCTGTTGAATATACAGTTTTTTTAAACTGCTGTTTACATAAAAAATCTTGTGATCATAAGATGTGCAAAGTTAGACAAATGTCTTCACAAGTTTTCATTTATTTTCTCTCATACCATTTATAATTTTGTAACCGAAAAGGTCAGTCAAGCACTTCTTCTTCCTGTTGCAGTATTGATATTCATCAACATTGTATCATATTATTATAATTTTTTAAACAACTCTTCAAAAAAACAAAACTAAAACAATATATACATATATATTTATGCCTTTCAAATCACGTTTTATTTTAATCATAGTATTCTTATGGTTTCTATTTCAATTAAGTGTGTAAAAAATCCAAGAACATCAACGGTATTATTATTAATTACAATCTAAATATTTACAGCTTTGCTCATTTTTGTTGTTGCAATTAATCTTATGGCAGCAGTTATTATGTAGTCCACATGTACAGGAACATTAAAATCCCGGTGCTGACTGAGGACGAGAGGATACAGTCGGCTCAAGCAGCCTTTAAAGCTGATGTTTGGACATATTTTGGCTTTTAGATATAGGGGTTTGTATTGGCAAAGATCTGGCAATACAATACATATCACAATACAGGATAACTATACAATATATTGCAATACTATAAGAACAAGGGTATAGTTGTAGTATTGTCTGAGTACTTGACTCTAGCTTTGTAGAATTGAAAGACTGTATTTAGTTCTATTAATTCAACCAAAAGAATGGAACAATCACAAGATTAAACTAAACTGTCTCGTTCCGAGAGTGTATGGAAATCTATCGTATCAACATGTATCGTGAGATCAGTGTATCGCTGTAGCCCTGGAGGTAATATAATGTACAGTCAAGTTTAAATGGGAAAAAAAAGTTCATGGTTAGTTTCAAGAGCACTAGAATCATCGTAATATATAATTTTGTTTCTTCCACAGTGAAACAAACCTGACTGGCTATGGAGTGGAGTTGCCTTCAGACTGGATGACAGGGTGTTCAAGGAGACCAGGGATACAAAGTTCTGAAGCCTTTCTTTAATGTCCACTGACTCTCATTGACACCTCTTGTCCGTTCCTTTCCCCTTTTGAGAGATCTATCCCTTCTTCAAAGTCCTCTTCACCTCCCCCTCCCACACCGCATTTTCTTTTCCAATTCCTCAAAACTCGTGGTTTTGCCACCCACTGTGTCCAGTATGAGTTGGCTGAGCAGGCTTAACCCCCGGGGTCCCGGAAGCCGGACCGGACGGAACGCTCCTCTGTCCGGCCCTTGCACTGCCGACCCCGAGACCTGCCTCATGGTGTTCGAGAACCACTGGAGACAAGTGAGTTCTTAATTGACAATGATTCATGATCGTGTAATCTCATCAACGACAACAGTGTGTCGTCAATATGTTCTTATCCAAGTCAAACACATGCTTTTCCGCCGTTTAATCACAACAGAACATGTTTGTTTCCTGTGTAAATTCAACACATTTTTGTTGGATTGTCTTGTTTCTTTGTGGTGATGACAATAAATATTTACATTTAATAATATGATCTAAATACAATTAAAAAGAGACATTACTTTAAAATGGCATACACTGTCAAAATTTGACTTAATATTAATTACTAATTTAATAATAATCGTTTTCGAGTAGTGCTGTTAGAAAATTTGATATGGCAATGTGTTTTTTCTTTACCATACTGTCAGTAATTATAATATTAATAAATGTATATATATTATTTTATGGTTAACAGTTCAAAGTGTTTAAAATTAAATATTTAAATTAATTAAACTCCTTTCTTGCAATTAAAACGAAAGTATTGCGTATTGCTTCCAGCCGCTAGATGGGAGCACTAATTACGTCCCGTGCAGCTAAATGAACATTAAAATCCTTCAAGATCCCGGTGATGACTGAGGACGAGAGGATACAGTGACTCCAACATCTTTTAAAGCTGATGTTTGGACATATATTGGAAATAAAATGAAAGCAGTAACGACTTTGTCAAGAGTCATGTGGTCTGTAAATACTACAACACCAGAGTCAAGTACTCGACAATAGTATAAATATATCCTTGTTACTACAGTATCTCAATATATCGTTTTGTTGTCCCTGTATCGTTATACTTATCGGGTCGCAAGATTCTTGTAAATAAAGTCTAAGTCTAAGTTTCCAGAAAAATTCTCACAAGAACTTTATGTTACCATATTGGGAAAAATAGACCTTTTTAAATTCAGTATACAAATAAAATTACTTTAAAATAAAAGTATGGTTCTGCCATGCATGTTATACTGACAGGATTTGGTAAAATTCAACATATGTTTATTGAAGTGTGTATAGAGACAAATTCTAAATAAATTAAATGTCATTTGAGTTTTATACAGCAACTATAATGGTCATAAAATAGAATATTATATGAAGAAATCAATAGCAGCAGTGTGTTTTGTGTCAAGATAGCGTTACATAAACTAATAACTTAGAGAAGGTTTCACGTGCTATCATCTATGCAGGCATGGAAACCCGTGACTAGATGGTGTAAATGATAATCACTTGCATTAACACGCATGTGTGTGAGTCCTTGTGGTTATTGGTGATGCTGATAAGCAGATTTACATCTTAAATATTTCCAATAGATACAGAAGATTGAGAGTAAATATGTGTGTTTTAGAAATATACAAAATAAGTAATTAGTGGTATAAGATGTTTATCTGCAAAAAAAAACAACATAAAAGCTGATGATGATTATTTAAGTAAAAAACATTGATTGTGATTTCAGTTGTTCCGGGTGTTGGATCAACACGACACGTCTTCATCCAGCGATGACCTGATCGCAGTGAGGAATCACACGGATCAGATGCTGTGTCTGCTGGCGGAGGAGCGGCCGTTGGAGGGCTTCGAAGGCTCCTCCAGTTTGCCGCCGATGGGTCCCATTCTGGAGCTCGTGGTCACCGAGAACATTCTCGAGTGCCTGGTTCAATGGCACCTGCGTCGCGGGTTGGACCCGGAAAGCCAGGGGGCGCTGCTGAAGCTGTTCGAGATGCTCATCGGTCAGTCCCAGCAGCCCCTGCTGCAGCACACTGCCGTCCTTCACCCGCTGTTGAGGCTGCTGGGAACATGTGCTGACCCGGATCTGGGGTGTCCCTCATCCTTGGAGAACAGCCTGGTTCTGCTGCTTAATCAGGTTTGAGTCCACCGTGTCAAATGTATATACTGATCTGGACTGTAAATATTTGCATTATGGGGATGACATTCTCAAATTGGACACCAAAATACATGTTTCCCTTGGAATATTTTTATCTACGTTCCCATTTTTTCCAAAACAAAAATAAGAACAGACAAATTTAAATAAAAATAATCTAAAAATGTGCAATATTACACGGGGCCAGTTGTTTCAAAAATATATATAATCTTGATTAAAATGATCCGGACTTGGAAATCTAATTTTTGCTATCCAGCATCAGGTCATTTATTTTTCTTTTTATGAAAGTCTTTGAAAGCATCATTGGATTGGATTACCCTAATCAAGATACAGTTTTTAAGATCACCAAATCCAGATTACCTGTGCTCTAAACGCAAGAAGTATTCACAATGTTGGCTACCAGCGATTTGAAGAATAATAGGTGTGACTTTAAGTTTAATTTTGTGTTTAGGTTAAAAAATAAAAATGTGTATTTATGGCTTATTTTATGAAAAATGCTTCGGAGTGACAACAAAAAATAATGAACCTAAACTCGTATAGTGTAGATTTGTTGTAAATTTAAAAAATGTTCAGGGTTGAAATTATTTTTGACAGTTTCATCTCTGATTATTGTTTTATTTTAATGAATATACAGTGTTGAAGGACAGAAATGTATTCATGTTGGTTTGTTATTCAACTTCAGCACTGCAACAGTTGAACAAATCAAGTGGATAGTATTCTATAATATTAATATAGGTTTTAGAATGTTGATGCATTTCTTTTCTGAAATCCACCTTGTACTTGTACAAACTAGGATTAGATTTAATGATCGAATCTGATTTCACAATCTTTTTTTACCTTCTGAACGACCCATTTTCCACGCTTGACATAACTTCCATTTCTGTTACATCCTGGATAGATATGCGTGTCCATGGCTCGGCAGCCTGTGGTTCTGGAGATGCTGTTCCGGGCGGCACCGGCCCAGCAGGGTTCCACCAACCTGCTGATCTTCTCCCTTCTAGTGCCATTTATACACCGAGACGGAGCGCTCGGCCAGCAGGCCCGGGACGCGCTCCTGCTGGTCATGGCGGCGTCGGCAAGCAACGAAGCTGTGGCTCATTACATCACTGAAAACTCCTACTTCTGTCCGGTGAGGAAGACGTCTCTGTTATTCTTGCTCTTACACAATCCATTATCCATCATCAAAGTGTTTCAGTTGATGTCAATTTAATCTGGATTCAATGAAAGTTTTTGATAGTTTGACCATGTATAACCAACTTACAATATATTGGTCATTGTTTAAACCATTATATATTTGAGTAGCAGATTAACTTCAACACAATTTAGTGCGGCACTAAATATTAAGGGTTTTAGAAAGTATCACAATATATTGCATTATTATTTTCCACGCTAGCGCATCTACAACAATGTATTGACCATTTTATTTTCTATTATACTGTAATATTTACACTGTTTGTAAGTATGGTAAGTAATTTATATTCGTACAATCCTGCGAGATCCCGGCGATGACTGAGGACGAGGGGATACAGTGACTCCAGCAGCTTTTGAAGCTTATCTTTGGACATATTTTAGTTTCAAAAGAAATTAAAGCCATTACGACTTTGTCAAGATTCATGTGGTCTGTAAATTGTGTCACACCTGAGTCAAGTACTGGACTATACAACAAATATGAACTTGTTCCTACAATATCACAACACGTATCACAATATTTCACGGCAGATTTTTGCCAATACACAGCCAACTAAATGCCACACCCACCTTATCTATGGTACCAACAAATCGGTGAACTCCATGATGCCTTTCTACATACTGCTCCATCTAATGACGGCTAATTGGTCGCGACATACGGTATTTAAAATTTAAATTCTACTTCTTTGTTGCTATGTCAGAAGTGATCGACAGCTGTGATTGGTTGGCACAAGAAGGTTGTTTAGAATGTTGATACCTCATATGAAATGTCAAGGTTTGCCGTTTCAAATCTATGTTGTTCATTTAAAGTGAAAACTTAGATGGTCTCTACTTTGATGGTTTATAACGCGATGGGTGGTTTTAGAACGAAAGCCCTGCAATAAACAAGGTACTGCTGTAAAGTCTATAATCAGCAGGCGTGCATCAGTAGAATAATTATCTGACTGATCTGAAAACTGTTTGTCGTTGTGGCTGCAAAATTGTGTCTCTTTTTCTTCACTGATGTTGTGATGATAACAAAAGCAGAACATGAAGTTTATCAACGCTTCTCAGCTGTAAGACTTCCTTCGTTTAAAAAGAAAAAAGTAAACTTTTTCAAAAATGTCCCTCAAAATGTATACAAGAACAATAAGTAAAAAGTCACATGGTTCTTTTTGTTGACTTTACTTTGTCTCCTCAGGTGTTGGCGACTGGCCTGAGTGCCCTCTACTCCTCCTTACCCAGGAAGATTGAGGTTCGGGGTGACGACTGGCACGCCCTGCGGCGCGAAGATTGGATCGGCGTCTCGTCGCTCGTCTTGTTCATGAACTCCCTGGAGTTTTGCAACGCCGTGGTCCAGGTCGCTCACCCGCTGGTCCGCTCCCAACTCCTGGACTATGTCCACAATGGCTTCCTGGTGCCCGTCATGGGTCCTGCACTCCACAAGGTAGGAAGTGCAGAGAGATGAGTTGATGTACTCTCCGTCCATTAGAAAACTTTCTCATCTTTAGGGGTGTTTGAAAATATCAATATGAATAATATATATAGTCACATTATTTTCCAGTATAATTTATTCAGTGTTTATTTTGGGTTTGCAATTAAACTCCCAGCCACTAGATGGAAGCAGCCATTACGTCCTCCACTGGCTGATGTTTGAACATATTTTGGTTTCAAAAGAAATGAAAGCAGATACGACTAAGTCAAGAGTCATGTGAACTGTAAAAAATGTTCCAAGCCAGAGTCAAGTACTCGACAATACTACAAATATGTCCTTGTTTCTACAGTATCACAAAATATTGTATTGTTGTATTGTTATACATATCAAATCATCAGATTCTTGTTATTTGAGCTGCCTTTTAAAACGATACATTTAAATTAATAATTTGACAAAATTAAGTTTGCTCTAATAGTTTGTTTTTTTAGAAAAGTATTATGATCCTTGCTGTTATTACAGTGATTTTTTTTTTTTTTTTTAAACATCTGTGTGTGTTTCTAGTCGTCGGTGGACGAGATGATCGCCAGCACGGCGTACCTGGATCTCTTCCTGCGCAGTGTGACCGAGACATCGCTCCTGAAAACCTTCCTGCGTTTTATCCTCCTACATCACCTCGACAATGACTCCATCCTCGACACACTGGTCACACGTATCAGCAGCAATTCCAGGGTGTGTGCACTCGTTTTGTTTTGCCATGTGAGGGGAACGGAAAGCGTTTAAGAACATGTGACTTACGCTTACGACTGAAGGATTTAAGTATTTTTGGATTTAAAGACTATTTTTGATTATTTTCCTCAAATCAAACTCTAAATGTATAGAAACATTAAGAGGAAATACAACATTAAATGCAATTAACCATTTGCAAAAATTAAAAATAAATCAATAATTGATTTCAAATGAATGTACTACAAACATGCATATACATTAGATGCATGTGAAGAACTAAAAGTAACACTGTGATAAGCGAATGCTGGCTTTGGTGATTGACTTTACGGTACATGATAACATTTAAACATTCAATTATTTGAACATTACTCATCGTAAATCACCAGTGTAAGATGCAGAAAAGTTAAATACATTTTAGATTAACCAGGCACCACCTCATTGAGTGGGTTATGCACAATTTAGCACGATGAAAATGAGGTGATTGGAGCGTTAATATTTACCTGTTTTCATGGACTGCTGTTACGTTCTTTTTCCTCTAAAGCAAGGGTGGCAAAACAATCGGGCAAAGGGACCAAAGAAATGTTATATTTACCAAACTATTTATATAGTATACTTTTAGTTTTATACTTTTATAGTAAACTTTTTTTTAACTTAGAAATAGCTGTATGTTGATGAAGATAAAATCAGTTCCTTATCTTAAACACTGGCATCTTTTTATGTCAGAATATTAACATGAACATTAATCTACTTTGAGCCAACCGTCCTAATGGACCGCATGCTCTAAAGGCATATGCAGGCGTAACATTTCATCAGTAGCAAGAGTCATCGGCTTTCCTTAGAAACGCAGCTTTGACGAGAACACAAGTCCTAGTTTTTGTCAAATAATACTAAAGCAATAGTTCTGTTCGCGGAGGTTTTGTTGTGGAGATCATGTTTGGTCACTGCACTTGCAGCTTCGGATGAGCAAACACAATCTGACATTCAACCCTCCATTCACTTGGATGAACATGTCTGACACGGTTTCATTTTTTGAAAACCAAGCTTTTTAAATACACAGGAAACGATGTGATGACGATAAGAATCAAGAAAATATTGGTTTCTGTATACTGCAAACAAACAAAAAACCCACTGCCTTGTTAAAAGTAAGCATTTGTCTTATGTGTGTTGCAGCTCTGCATGGTGTCCCTCAGCCTCTTCAGGACCCTCCTCTCACTGAACTGTGAGGACATCATGCTGCAGCTTGTTCTCAGGTAACTATTAAGGTTATATAAACACAATAGTAGTAAATCCTGGTTGATGATGATCAAATGAAGCTGCTTTAACATGCTTGTTAGGCTAATCTATATTGTCATGATCTTTTAACGCAATCACATTTAGTAAATGATGAAGAGATTATCATCTAATCTCTCCTCCGTATGTCATAGGCCTCATGTGTTGTCATTGTAAGGACAAGAAGGATTCTAAAAATAAACAGAATGATAGGATAGTTTCTTCTTCTTCTCCTCTCCTTCAACACCATGGTTTCAGATGTCGGATGGAACATTGAAATGTTTATGATGGCTTATTGTCCTGAGTTTTGACCAAAATTCAGATCATTCTGCTGCATAATAATGCAGAAGATATTTTTATAATTGAAAAAACAGTCTTCGCTTGATGATGAGCTGAACACCTCAAAGACCAAGGAGCTGGTCTTGGACTTCGGGAGGTCCAGGACAAAGCCACGTCCAGTGTCCATCAGAGGCGACGAGGTGGAGATAGTTGACAACTATAAGTACCTCGGTGTGTGGATGGACAGTAAACTGGACTGGTCCTGCAATACAGACCATGTATATAAGAAGGTTCAGAGTAGACTGTACTTTCTGAGGAGGCTTCGATCATTTAACATCTGCAAGAAGCTCCTCTGCATGTTCTACCAGTCTGTGGTGGCCAGTGTCCTGTTCTATGCTGTGGTGTGTTGGGGTGGAAATGTGTCCAAGAGGAGTGTCAACAGGTTGGACAGGTTGATCAGGAGGGCTGGCTCTGTGGTTGGAATGAAGCTGGACTCACAGGTGACAGTTGCTGAGAGGAGATCATTGAACAAACTACTGTCCATCATGGATGATGACAGTCATCCTCTGAACACTGTCATCAGTGCGCAGAGAAGCAGAATGAGTGCACGAATGCTCCTACCCAGGTGCAAAACTAATAGACTCAAGGACTCATTCATTCCTCGGGCTATTCAATTGTACAATTCTGAGTTCAGGGGCAGGAGTGGAGTGAGAGTATCTGGATGTTCTGTTCTATGTTAGTCTTTGTATCCTTTGTCTTTGTTTTTTTTCTTTGACCTATGTTCTTTGTCTTTATCTTTGTACTTAGATTGTGTCATTTTCTCTTACGCTTATGTTCTTTTCTTATTTTATTTTTTATGTATTATTTTTTATTGTTTATGAAAAATTGCTGGCTACTAGGAAATACAATTTACCTTACCTTACCTTACCTTACCGTATGATATATTTACAACTGTCGACGATTATCAAAAATATCCCCTTTTTATTCATCGGTTTGAATACAAATTCAAATTTCCATCTAATTTTGTGACACCTCAGCAAGTCACAGACCACTACAGTATGTGAAGCCACTAGAAGTACTTGTGTTTTAGTCAAATATTTCTGACTTGCTCTTCAACTTCTGCAATGAGTCAATGATTTACTGTTGGCCAAGTATGACTGAGCTCTAGAGTGACTCATAGCCGCAAGTCACATGTCCCAGGCAAAACATTTGGGCTGGATTATGTTGGGCAGGCTACATATGAGCAAAACATGGGTCACACGATCGAGTTCGCTTATCTCTACTAACGGACAAAATCGTTCTTCAACGCCTTTGTTTAAAAGAACCTTGATGGTCATCACTCAATCATCAGTTCTGATAAAAATGAGCTAAAATTCAATATTTTAGTTTTTGTGTGGTTCATTTATCGACAGGTATTTGCTGCCCTGCACCCACCTGATGCTGAGTCAACGCAGGTCCATTAGGGAAACCGACATCTACGGGAAGTCTGCTAACAAGTTCCTGTCGCTCATTCCTGAATGTTGTCGTGTGAGTGTGGCGCCATCTGCTGACCGAGAAGAGGAAGCTCCGTTGTGGGGAAGAGGTGAGTAGGATCTTTGAAAGTCGTGACGATGTTTAAATCTGTGGCGTTTTGTCTGCCTGAACACAGAATCCCCGGTTCCGCCTAGACCAAGCACACCGTCCCGCCTGTCCTTCTTCATACGCCAACAGAGCAGCGGTGGATTGGGGGGACCCTCCACCCCCACCGGCGTGGAGTCGCTGCAGCCGGGGTCTTCCAGCTCCATGTCCCCCGACGGCGTGACTCACCAGCATGGCCAGTTGGACTGCCTGGAATGGGACTCTGGCTATCTCGAGTATCTCAAAGACGCCAGGAGAGGCGTGGAAATCTGCTCGTGGGCCTGCCGGGACTGGTCAGCTCCATACGACGGAGAGAATCCCTCTGCGAACACTGCACCCCCGCCGCCTCTTCCCCCGACATCCAACCCCTCTCTGGCCATGTTCCCGGAGCACTTCTCGTTGCAGCACTCGGGTGGCAGCGAAACCCCTCCCGGCCAGCAGAGGGCGGCGGTGGTGGCGGCGGCGCGCTCGGAGTGGCCGAGCAGCGAGCGAGAGAGCGGGGAATGGGACGTGACCATCGGGAAAAACAACTGCATCAGCCTGACGCCGCGCTCCAAGAAGCGCAGCTTACAGAGAGAGGAACTCCTGCCAAAACCAGTTCCTCCTCTGATCCCTTCCTGTTCGTCCGACGACACGTCATCAGGGTCTCGCCAAGCGTCGTCCGCTGCGCCTCACATTCCAGCCACTGCCATCACCGTCAGCTACCAGGCCGTGTACAACGGGGCAATAAGGCCGGACAACGTCTGCTCTCGGGGTCGGGATCGAGAACTCGAGGTCAAGAAAGTGAAGAGGGACTTCGGGGAGACCCAGTTCTTGGACGAGAACGCCAACGGATCCATCGTCACCTGCACATCCCAGACCTGCCCTACCCTCTCACAGTCCATGTTTACCAAGAGCGACTCGAGTAATGCGACGCCTCACTGCACCACCTCCCTCAGTCAGCCCAACAGCGATACCTCATACTTGCAGGGTGCACTCTCAGATCTTCCAGAAGCCAATAACACACAACAGTCTGTAGAAAGTCTCATCAAGGAGCTGCTGGAACAAGCTCCGGGAGACCCTCAGCTCCCCGGGGACTCCAATGGTCAGGGCATCAGCATTGAAGCTTTCACCCAGGAGCTGAGAGAGCTGGAGAACAGGGTGAAGGAGCGCGGCGGCTCAACCGACCGACAGGAAGAGGTCGCCGTAGAGACGCAGGAGGAGGACCCAGCACTGCCCGGCGGCTCCGAAGCGAAGGTGATCGGCAGCTACAAAGCAGAGCCGTCTGCGGCGAGCGTTTGTAGTCCTGCTAGACCCTTGAACCAGCCAGCATCTCAGCCCTACACAGGTACCCCCTTTTTCACAACATGCGTCAGATTTACAAAAGAACTGAGACAAGTCTTCAAAACACTCTTAGATCCAGATGGAACTACTGTGTATTGGCAAGAATTTAGTTTACAATACGTCTCACGATACAGGGGCAATGATACGATTTGTTGCAATAATGTACTTACAGTATATATTTTAGTTTTATTTAACTTTAAATGTGAAATCTTAACAAACTTTTCTCAAGACACATTACAGTTTAAATAAGACTATATGGGAGGAAAGAAAAACTGGTACTTCAACAATGAGTGAATCACATTGTGACAGTGGCGAGAAAAAGCTATATTTGTAGTATTGTCGAGTACTTGACTCTGGTGTTGCAGAATTTACAGACCACATGACTCTTGACGAAGTCGTAACTTTTTTCATTTGTTCGAAATTCAAAATATGTCCAAAGATCAGCTTTAAAAGCTGCTGGAGTCAACTGTATCCTCCTGTCCTCAGTCATCGCCAGGATATTGCTGAATTTGGCTTGGGGTCTGCTGCCGGAATAGCAACATAAATTAACAAATGCTGTGAATATTCACATTCAAATAACACATCTATACAGTGCTGGTTTGAGAAGTAATATCCGATATTTAAGTTTATTTATTTTTGTCTGTCACTATTGGTAACTGAGACGCCCCCTACAGGCCAAAAGAGAAAAACATATCTTTTGTTAATATTTCACTCCCTCTGCAGGTCCTTTTATGATGGTTCTGTTTGCCAAGCTGGAGAACATGCTCCAGAACTCTCTGTACGTCAACATCCTGCTTACGGGCATCGTGGCGCAGCTGGCCTGCTACCCACAGCCCCTCCTCCGCTCCTTCCTGCTCAACACCAACATGGTCTTCCAACCGAGCGTGAAGTCTCTGATCCAGGTGAGGCATCAACATATATATATGTATAAATGAACGTACATTTTCAACTTCCTGTTCTCTGTTTCACCGGGATAACTTTGTAACCCAAAACCAGGTGCTGGGTTCCGTCAAGAACCGCATTGACGCGTTCGCCGCCTCGCACGAGGAATTTCCCGCCATGTTGAAGAAAGCCCAGCAGTACCTGGTGGCCCGAGGGAAGCTGGACTGGAGCGACTCGCCTGCTGCTGTGCCTCCTCTGCGGCGCTCCGACTCACTGGGTGAGAAGCTTCTCCACGTTAGGCAGGGGCGGCACACTTTATTGGGTTAAATGGGAACGTCAAGCCAAGCAAAATAAGAAAGGATGACAAAAAAACATCCTAAATATGGTGGAAAAGAGAAAAACGTCAATAAAAAAAAAGAAATGGATAAATTAATATTTAAATGTTTTATATAAAAGTTTGTATTAAAGATGTTCAACATAAAATGTATAACTATAATTTCACTGTAATTTATTGAACCTTTTTTTTTTCTGAAAGAAAATGTCAAAAGAGAGGGAAGATAAATAGGTTTCCTTAAAGAGAAAAAATTGGCAAATAAAATGTTTAATTATTGTCATTATTGATCATTTTCGAAGCTGACATGAGGCTCAGTCAATAATTTTCATTAATACAAATGCAAATATTTAGGATCCAATAAAAGTTTAAAGTTTAAATTTGATTAAACACATTGATTTGTGATTTTACAGTTAAAAGGAGTAAAATAAAAGTGTATTCTACAAAAGAGAACAGAAAAGGTTAAATGTAAAATTTTGAAAAAAAGAGCAAAATTAAACTGCGAGTTAAAATTATTATTAAATAGTATCTTTCATGAAACTTTTTTGATCAAATTTTTAGTTTTACCTCTCAGGGCCACTTAAATGCACTAAAACGGACTTATTTGGCCCCCGGGCCTATTAATTTTTCAATTAAATTAATACCAATAATAATTTTTGATCTTCAATAAACTGCAGTTGCACCAAACTATGATGTGAAAAATATAGAACTAAGGGCCACTTTTAGACCTTTGTCTGTAACTTTACAATTTAATTAATTTAATATTGTAATTTTTATTTATTTTTTCAACTTCCTGTCCCTCAGACTAAGATTTATACGATTTTATTTTTTTCTACCAAGATATTCTTGAGTCAAGAGTCTAAACCTTCGTCCGTTTGCAGTGAAGAGCCGCAAGCCGTCCCTGGGCGACCTGATCCTGCGACACACCAACAGTCCGACCCGGGCCAGGAACGCCGCCCAGCTGGCCCTGGCGCACGTGCGAGTGGGCGGCCAATCGCTGCACAGCGCTCTCTTCAAGGGCGGCGGAGGGGGCGGAGTCACGGGCCTGGAGAAGCAGGCGGAGGCGCTCCGGGTCAAGAACGCCGTCTACTGCGCCGTCGTCTTCTCCGAGTTCCTGAAGGAGTTGGCGGCGCTGGCTCAAGAGCACGCGGTCAGCCTGCCCTTCCCTCACAGTCGGAGGGCAGAGGAGTGAAGGCTGCCTCTGGGGTGGTGGGGGGGGGGGGTAAAAAAAAAAAAGAAGGGAATACGAAAAAGAGTTTTCTACCAAAATATTCTATGATCAGACACGTGTACATATCTTGTAATATATTTACAGTCAGAAGATTTAAGCTTGAAGTTTGTACATACATGCGTCAAAGGGAAACGACCTCCGGGCGCATCCTGGCGGTGAAAAGGGAAAAAAACCTTTGACCTCGATGGGTTTAAATAGTTTGGCATTCATAGCGAGCCGGTCGATGATCAAGTCTGTCGGGGGTTGATTCGCAGCAGCTACAGTCACGTGACCACGAATGACCGTTTCAAGGCCAAAATCCTTTTCTTTTTAAACGTTTAAACCTCCAGTACGGTAGTTTTACCTTAGTTTAGTCGATGGGATCTTCAGGCGACACTAAAGCTCCCCAAAAAAAAGTCCCAAGAACCCTTGGGAACATACGCACCTTGATGTCTTGTACTGGCCAGAAAACACGAGCACTCGACTAACTATGTTTGTTTTTTAAAAAAAAAGCTTTTTTTTTGTTTTGAACTCGCGGAGAACCATCGATCGTTCTTAGTTTGACTCTTAAATCCTCATTTAAGCCAAGATGGCGAGCGCGTGGAGAAAGCCTGAACTGCCAAAACGAAATCCCTTCCACTCCAGTCGATCCGAGGATCAGCGTCGTAAAGAATGCAGTGTTTATGAAAACGTCTCCACGTGGAGAGAGATTGCACACGGGGAAAATTCTACCCATGCAGTTTTATAGTGTCGTTAAAGAGATTTTGTGTTTGTTCCTTAAAGTGATAGTTCACCCTAAAAAAATTCACTCATTTTCGACTCGCCCTCATGTCGACTCGGAATTATTTTCAGAGTAATCTGTTCATTTTTAGGCAGAAATGTACGTGCGCGCTAATGTGGCGTCTGATGCTAACTTCATCTTCGTCCGAAAAAACTCTTAAAAACGTCCAAATACCTCATCGTCCGTGACGTCCATCTTGTGCTGAAGCCTCGACGCGAGGAATTGTTCGGAAAACGATTGAAGAAGTTTATATTTTAAGAGTGTTTTTAGCAGAAGCTAAATGGCTAACAACTGGTGATATATAGCATGTTAGCATTTTAGCTTCTGTAACGAACTCATTTAAAATAAAGACTAATTAATAATATATTTAGGATTATTCCTTATGTCGATGCTTCCGTACAAGAGGGACGTTAAAAAATGAGCAGTATGGAGGTTTTCAAGTGTCTTTTTGGACGAATTAAAGTGAGTCACGACTGTCGATCGAAATACGTTTTTGTCTATAACTCTTAAAAAAAGAACAGATCACTCTGAAAATAATCCCAACCCTTAGTCGACATGAGGGCGAGAAGAAAACGAGTTTGAATTTTGGGTTGAACGACCACTTTAACTGTGCCAAGCGTGTCCAGAAACCTTCATGTTTGACCACTTCTTCAGTTTGAATCTCTCGCGCTGAAGTCTTTTTCTTCCTAATTTGCACCTGATAACAAGCGACTTTAGAGATTAATTTTTCATTATCAGCTTCAATAACTTCTGGCAAAACTGGATCCTTACGTCCCCCCCCCCCCCCCCCCATTGGCCCATTCTCCAGACCCCGAAAAAATGATCTTCTTCTGGGTTGTTGTGTTACGAGCAGGTTGTTTTTTTTTAGCCAAAATATCGTCCAGGACGACGCTGAAATTGTCGGAAAAGTGGGATTTGAAATGAAAAAAGTTTTCAGTTGATTTAAATAATTTTACTCGTAATAATGTTTTTTGGAATCTTAACTGGAATTTAGAGGTCATAGTCTTGACGTTGCATTTCCTGTTTGTTTTAAAACCTTCCGTTGCAACTTCCTGTTTCGACGTTGCCAAGTCGGTCTTTTTTTTCCCCCCAATCTCAGCCGTGATCTATGCAAACCTGCCCCAAAACCACCACCTGAACCGAACCCCGGAACGGGAGAAAAAAACGAAACAAAAAACCAACGTGAACAGATGGAACGAAAAATAACGATGAATGTTTGCGAAACAATATTTTTCTATACTTTGAGAATCAACGTGGTCACAAGAAAAAAAAAATGGAGGATAATCTGTGGGATTAACACTACGATGAAAATGTTTGTATTAATTTATAAAAGTCTTTGCCAGAGCAATATCACCTGTGTCCCCCCACACTCTCGCCTTTTTATTGGTTCACACTCGCAATGCATTGTGGGATATGTGCAGAAGAAGCAAAAACTAAAAGGATTGGTAGAAACTTTTTAAGTAAACAAAAGACGAGAGAAGTTGAGCAGATTTATTGAACAGAATAGTGATTCAAGGTGGAAGATGATGGTGATATTTATGGAAATGGCAAAAAAAAAAGAAGCGCGAAGGCGGCGAGACGTCATTTCATCGACGCCGTGGCGTCTTCTTTACTTTGTCATGCCGCACACGTAGGAACGTTTTTGGTCGCACTTCCATTCGTGCCAGTGGGAATCTGAGGAAAAGATCACACCGTTTGGAAAGTTTTTAAAATTCAAATGTTGGCTTTTTTTTCGTCTCACCGTCCGGGTACAACAGCACACACTCATTGTCGGTTTTTATCTTCTTCAGGTTTCTACACGCGGTCATTGTATAGAATCTATTCCCGTCGAGCCAGAGCCAGGCTCCGTCCTTGGAGAGAAGAAGAACAATTTCACTACACGACATGATACGTGACATTTTCTTGTCTATTTTACATATATTATACTTTTTCTAATTATCAAAAAAAAAAGGATACCTCTAGTACTTGACAATGTTTCTCAACTTAAAAGTGACAAACAAGCATGAAAGGCCTTAAGCAGGCAAGTTAATTTATTTGATGGAAAAAGATCCAACACACAAGAGAAGTTTCTTCAAATCTCAATTTAAAAGCAATTAGATTTTTGGTCAAGTGGACTACAGTAGTAGTGTGTAGTCCGACGGGAGACTACATTTCCCATGAGCACTTGCGAAACGCAAAAGTTGCCATGTCCCAGTTTGTAGCAGTTGAAAGAATTTTCTGTTTCCATTGTCTGAATGAAGGATGATACTGATGATGTAATGAATCAGATTGTGGATAATGAAATAATTTTTAATGAATATTTTTTTGGACCATAATCCCCCCCAAAATAAATATTAAGCTACCCAAACTACCTAGAGCTGAAGGGAACCTAATGTGCTGATTTAGGTGTCTCTTAAATTGTTCTAGGACCTCTATTATACTCATCAGTATGTTTCTTTTTGCACAAAACTCTCATTTAATAAAGATATTTACATTAGAAAATACGCTTAAGCCCCGCCCACTTAAAGTGGCTGAGAAGAAGTCACGTCCAAGCAACCACGCCCACTCTGCTCTGATTGGTCCACAAAACACGAGTTGCAAATGATTTCACTACGGAGATGTTTCTGTTTCCATAAGGTATAACATGTCAAAATGAAGTTGCTGCTTTAAAAGCTCAGCAAGTGCAAACTGATGCAGGGCTGCCAAAACTTTTGCATACCACTGTATAAAAGTATTTCCTTTCAGGTCACACGTGTTTAACACAACGTCTTAAAGGTTCTGTGAAGATGTACCTGGATGCTGTTGAAGGCACCGATCCAGACTGGGTTGTTGGCAGCCGCGAGTCTTCTCACCATGCCTTTGACAAACTTGTCCTCCCAGGCTCCTCTGATGGAGGTCAGGTGTCCTCCGAGCGAGACACAGTGTTTCTGAAATCAATAGCCACGAGTTGATACGGTTGTTGTGACAGGAAGACGGACGGCGGAGAGATCCCGCCTCACCTCGGCATCGAACCAGGTCTTGGCCTTTGAATGGTACATGAAGCATCTGTTCCACGTGCTGGTCCATCCGGCGGGGCAGCAGCGAGCTGCAAACAAGTGCACAAGTCTTTACTTCAGGTGACCAACATCAAGCGCACAAGTCTTTACTTCAGGTGACCAACAACCAGCGCACAAGTCTTTACTTCAGGTGATCAACAACCAGCACACAAGTCTTTACTTCAGGTGACCAACATCAAGCACACAAGTCTTTACTTCAGGTGACCAACAACAAGCGCACAAGTCTTTACTTCAGGTGACCAACAACAAGCGCACAAGTCTTTACTTCAGGTGACCAACAACAAGCGCACAAGTCTTTACTTCAGGTGACCAACAACCAGCGAACAAGTCTTTTCTTCAGGTGACCAACAACCATTAAACACCTCTGCGCTTCAGAAATTATTCAGACAGACATGTTAACTCCGTGTTCTTCTCTCTCATACAAGTAAAATGTGTAAAAAAAAAAAGATCTGATTTCTATTCTTTGTTTAAGTCAATAGTAAGTCAGATTCTTAACCTGCCAGTTATAATAGAAAATGGAAAATATACTGACGTTGGTAGTAGTAGGGAGGATACCGAATCCGGCCGGCAGCTGATGAACAGCTAACACCCGTTGGTCTATTAGCTAGCTGTTTTATAGTGTAAAAAAGGATCATTAAAGTATCGCCTTCATAAAGTTTATGTTAATTCACAATAATGTTATTTTTTTTAAGTTGATTATTTGAGATTTACACAAATAAAAATGTTGTCCGAGAACAAACCGTCAGAACTGCACAAGACAGGCAGACGAGCAGAAGCAGGTGAGACGAAGCCATCTGAAAAAAAAAAAATACACAAGAAAAAAAGTTTTTCAATTTCATTTTTTTTCAAGCTAATACACCCTGTTTCTTTTCTGTATCTAATCATCTTTTTTACCTTTTTTGTGTTTCTCTCTTGCCTTTGCCGACACCTTTGCAAGATCTCCGTCGCAGTACGAGTGCAGCTGAAGAGAGATTCTGCCTCTTTATATCGTTGGCCCTGGATGAGGAATGTATCTCCGTGACAACCAGGTCCAGAAATGATGGCACCTCCACCCGAACACACCTTCACTGTACAATTAATGCTAATTGTAATTGCAATCTCATTTATTTGTATTTATTTTTTTAATTGCATCTTCTGAATCTGTAATTACTTGAAATTGCTTGTTCAGCTATGAGCGTGAGGAAACTTGATTAAGTTGTCACTAATACATAACAGGTTTTAAAAAAAAAGTGACTACAAAGTAACGCACAAAAGTCAACTGCAAGTCTCGCATTGGTTTTAAATTTTTGGTAAATTGGTTTTAAAGTTCGTGGATTTCTCTGAATAGTTAAGTTCTTGAAAATAGTGGAAAATATGTTTTCGAAATACAAAATGTTGAACTAAAAGCCGAACGCAGTTGTGGAGCAATAGTAATATTTAGCATATTGAAAGAGCACCCCTTTCTTATTTGTTTATTTATTTTTCATTATTTTATGTTATTTTGTGAGTTTTGTTAATTTGTATCATTCATGTGTGCAGAACAATTGTATTTCTATTTTTAGACAGGGACAGTGACTTAAACTTTAGCAGGCACTTTGGGCAGCTTTAGGGTCTTTGTGACAATACAAACTACTGCACCTATACGAGAATCTACTCCAAGCCCAGCTGAACAGGATAGCATGGTGCATAAGTTACTGCATGGGAGAATCAAGCAGCTTGAGGAAGAGTTACAGAAAGGCGAAAGAACTGAACAGATCGTGTGTGCTACCTACAACAGTCATCTCTCTTTACATCGGCAAGCAAAGTTGAGAGCCCTCATTGGTAGGAAGTGCATGGTGGACTGTTCCTTTGAGGGAGTATCAACGCAAGCATTGTGGGATACAGGCTCGCAGGTCACTATCATAAATGACAGCTGGAGAGAATCCTGCTTTCCACAAATCCAGTTGAGGAGCCTAGATGAACTCCTAAGTGAAGAGGAGACCCTTGTCGGAAAAGCAGCAAACCAGACGGATATCCCCTTTGCAGGCTGGGTGGAGATCAAGTTCAGACTTGGATCAGTCTCAAGCCCACAACCAGAACTCATTGTGCCAGTGCTTGTGTCAAGGGAGCCAGGAATAGCAGACCCACCAATCATCGGCTACAATGTGATTGAGCATTTAGTCCTAAATGTGATGGAGCAGCATCCACAAGTGATACCTGCTGTAGTAAAAGACGCTTTCTGCATTGACTCCAAGAAGGCAAGTGGGTTGATAAGGGTAGTTCAAAGTGGTGTCCTGCATGACAAAGAAAGTTTAGTAAGAGCCGGAAAAACAAAGACTGTGATCCCTGCAGGGCAGACCAAAGAGGTGAAGTGCAGTGTGAGGACAGGTCCCCTTTCCACTAAACAGGAAGTTGTTTTTGAACCAGAGGAGGTACCTAAGTGGCCAGAGGGCTTGAACATCTTGGAAGCTGTCATCTGCCTGCAGAAGGGAAGCTGGTCCAAGGTAACGATACCTGTCACTAATGAGAGTAACCATGCCATTACTCTCAACCCCCGTACAGTGCTGGGACAATTACAACAAGTTACAGCAATATATCCAGCAGATGTAAGACCAGCCACAGTGAATGGAAACAAAATCAAAACATCTAGTACAAGTGAGAGCAGAGAAGATACTGTCAGCACTCCTGGAATGCAGCAAAAGTGCAACAGACCAGTGGATAAATGCACACAAGATCTATGCGACCCTCCAGTGGCAGTATATCACCTGACACCAGACGAGCAGGAAAAGGTGAGACAAATGTTGAGGGAAGAAAGTGCAGCATTTTCTAAAGATGACCAGGATGTGGGCTGTATACCATCTCTGCAGCTAAAAATCAGATTGAGTGACACAACTCCAGTCAGACGCACCTACACCTCTGTACCCAAGCCACTTCACAAGGAGGTAAAGGAGTATCTGGAGGACTTGCTGAACAGAGGATGGATAAAGAAATCCCGGTCCCCATACTCCTCACCTATAGTTTTTGTCCGCAAGAAGGATGGGGGTTTGCGCCTATGTGTGGATTACCATGAACTGAATCAGAAATCAATTCCCGATCACCACCCCATTCCCCGAGTGCAGGACATGCTGAATAGCTTGACTGGAAGTGCATGGTTCTGAGTTTTGGACCAGGGAAAGGCCTACCATCAGGGTTTCTTGGAGGAAAGTAGCAGACCACTCACAGCCTTTATAACACCCTGGGGTTTGTACGAGTGGGTCAGGATCCCCTTTGGCTTGTCCTCGGCCCCAGCAGAGTTTCAGCGCAGTATGGAGGAGTGCCTCGCAGGTTTGAGAGACGAGACATCGCAACCATATTTGGATGACAATCTTGTCCACAGCAACACTTTTGAAAACCATCTGAAGGATATGAGAGAAGTCTTACGCCGTTATCAGGCACATGGAGTGAAACTGACACCAAAGAAATGTGAAATGTTCAGAGACAAGGTCAAATTTTTGGGAAAGATTGTGTCCAAGGATGGCTATTGCATGGACCCTGCTGAAATTGCACCAGTACAAGCACTCAAAGACCGTAAACCTGAGACTGTGGGAGACCTGAGGAAAATGCTAGGCTTCCTCTCATACTATCGACAGTATATATCGAACTTCTCAAGGACTGCCAAACCACAGTTTACAGTTTGTTATGCACAGATAAGACTAAAGAGGGCAATGTTCAAGGATCAAAAGCGAGTAAGGCCAGAGGAAAATGCAAGAAGTCAGATCAGCTACCCTCTCGACAGCCGATCACCTGGACAGAACTAAACCAAAAAGTGCTCTGCCAACTGCTTGACTATCTGCTGCATCCACCACTCCTTGGTTATCCAGACTTTGAGAAGCCGTTTGTACTGCATTGTGATGCCTCCCAGGAGGGGCTGGGTGCAGTACTGTACCAGAGACAACAAGGTAAATTGGTCGTCATTGGTTATGGGTCAAGAACACTAACTGCTCCAGAGAACAACTACCACCTTCACTCAGGGAAGTTAGAGTTCTTAGCAATGAAGTGGGACATTTGTGAAAGGTTTCGTGATTATCTGTACTATGCACCATCTTTTATAGTTTACACAGATAATAATCCCTTAACCTATGTGTTGACCACAGCCAAGCTGAACGCCACCACCCACCGGTGGATTGCAGAGTTAGCAGACTTTAACTTCTCAATCAAATACCGGCCTGGGAAAGTTAATGGAGACGCAGATGGCTTGTCGCGTATGCCGCTTAACATGGAAGAGTATATGCATGCCTGCTCACAAGAGATGGAACCAGAGGTGATCGCCACCGTCACACAGGCACTTTAACTTGAGTTTGACAAGCATGAACCTTGGATGTGTCTAGTCACTATTCATGCAGCGTGTACTCATGTAGAGCAGGAACGAGTAATACTCCCAGTGGCAGAAATCTCCGCAGAGACACTCAGGAGAGCGCAGGAGGATGATCCTGTCATTGGAAAGGTACTAGAGTATGTCAGAGCAGGGAAGTGGCCTTATCTGGGAGGGAGAGACCGGCGTGATGACATTTCTATACTAGTGCGTGACAAAAACAAGTTGTTTGTCAACGACGAGAGTATCTTGTATAGAAAGTCAGGAGCTCGAGCTCAACTGTTACTGCCAAAATCTCTCCATCAGCTGATCTACCGGGAACTGCATGAGGAAATGGGACACCTCGGGTAGAGCGGACACTCAGTTTGATCCGTGATCGTTTCTATTGGCCTCGTATGCAAAGAGATGTGGATCATTACGTCACCAAGGTTTGCCGCTGCCTAAAGCAGAAGCGTCCAAATAAGATAACAAGAGCGCCAATGGTTAATGTGGTAACTACATACCCCTTTGAGATGGTCTCAATAGATTTCCTGCACTTGGAAAGCTGCAAAGGAGAATATGAGTATATCTTGGTAGTCATGGATCATTTTACGCGCTGCGCCCAGGCCTATGCTTGTACCAACAAATCAGCTAGGACGGCAGCGGAGAAGATCTTCGGAGACTTTGTGCTCAAGTTTGGATTTCCTGCCAAGTTACATCATGATCAGGGCAGAGAGTTCGAAAACAAGTTGTTTTCAAAGTTGGAAGAATACTGCGGTATAAAGGGCTCCAGAACAACACCCTACCATCCAGCTGGGAACGGTCAGGTAGAACGGTTTAATCGGACACTCCTTTCCATGCTGAGAAATCGGACACCAGAAGCCAAATCAGACTGGAAGAGCTCCTTGTAAAAAAAGTGTAAATTTAAATATTGGTCCGTTCGGCTCATTCGAGTCATTCGATGAAGAGCGAGCATGTGCGAAGCAGCCGAGTTAAGTGTTTCTGTGTTTCTGTCTACAGAGAAATAAAATCATCGAAACCAATGCACGCCTGGAATCTAGTTTATGGTTCTAAGTGCGCAACACAAGTCGTCCTGGAAAGTAAAGAAGATATCTTTCATAAAATAAATCAAGACTTCTTCACAGTACTTTTGGCTGAATCCTTTGAAAAATGTGCTTTACAAATACTTCAGAAACTCAAGAGGGTTGAATTGTTGAAACTTTACTTTTTATTCTGGCTACCTTTAAGGTACTAATACCTTTTTAGCTGTAGTTTATTTATTTATAGTCAAGCCAGACTTGACAGTAAGTGAATGTGACACACATTTACAAACTAAATAAAATAACAAAGTTCCAGTTTTTTGTTTCATGAATCTGTACATTTTAATAAAAGTTTGAAAATGTATTTCAAGAATTTGACAGTTCTTTTCAATATTTTGTCAATTTTGTTTTTAAAAATCTTGAAATTATCCAAATAGCTTTGTGAATTTGTTTCAGTATTTGTAAATTATCATTAAATATGCTGTTATTTTCTTTAGGGTTTTTAAAATGTGTTGTGTAAATATAAATAATAGAGAGTTTGTTTTTCACTCATTTTTCTTGTTTTACAGGTTTATCTTTTAAGTAAACTGGGCGAAAACGATTGTCTTGACGTGTCAAGAGTAAAATGTTACTTGAGAGAAAAAATACTTTTTTCCTTAAAAAAAAACAAAAACACATCAGACAGTAAAAAAAAAATAGAACAGTGATTATATAAATTCCTTTTTCTTTCTGTATCTCGGGTTACAAAATCCGTGTTTTTACTTCCTCATGGGAAAGTTCAGAGAAACATATAATTTCAAAATCAAGGTTATATAACAATGTTTTCTCAATGTTCTAATTTCATATGTTAATGAGAGAAGGCGTGTCTGTGAATAAGTTAATTGAGTGAAAACTTGTGGTTGATCGAGCTCTTAGAAATGTTCTCAATTATTTTTTAATGTAGCCATTAGTCAGACCTGTTATTCCACGTTCCACGTCAATAATATGAAGTAAACACATTTATTTCTACTGGATGACCTTAAACCTTTCAATCTTTTCTTCTACTCTAATTATATGATTGTTACACCTTCACCATCGTTATAGCAAAAACTCTTGGTGCAGGTGAGACACATCATCAGTGTTGTGTTGTGTTGATCAGGCCCCGGATTGTGTCTGAGTAGCTTGTGTAGCCCAGGGATCCCCCCCTTATCCACAGCCACCTTGATGCCTTTTCTGCTGCGTTGCCTTGTAGCTTTCCTAATCTGCAGTCCCTTCACTCCCAACATTTTGAGTGCCCTGATGAGAGACTGGCTGACAAACCCTCTGCAACCGACCTTGATTGGGTTGCATCGGGTCCTTGTTCGCCTACCAGCTCCTGATCCAGAACCTCATCAAACTGGAGCCGCTCTCTTTCCTTTTGGTTAGCAGGCCACATGACCCAGCGGTGTCCTGAAAGCCTGGCATGGGGTGGGGCTTGTGGAGCGTCGAGGGTCCGGGCACTGTGGGTTGCGTCCCGGCCGGGCTCCTCCCACATCTAACCAGGTACTGGACCGGTGCGTTGCTCCACATGCTTTCTTGTCAGACGTTAAATTTTGGCCTGATGGATCTTCAGGCCATGCTGGTTCCTGCACACTTTGCCACGTGAACAGACTGCGCTCGTTGCCGCTATAAATGTTCGTAGCCTGTTTATCCGTCCTGCTAGGGTGCTCATCCTCCCCCCCTCTCGGGGAGTTTTCCGTAGCTTCTTGTAGGTGCTCCCTCTGTGGAGCTGCAGCTTGGGTTGCTGACCCTCTCTGCCTATTCATAGTCCTCTTCCGGCCTATTCCTGGCTTGGCCAGATGAACTTGTTATAGCAAACACTCTTGGTGCAACTTAGACACATCATTAGTGTTGCATCCTGGGTTCATAGGGTGTTGACCCTGCCAGGGTTGATCAGGAATGCTCCTCTTACACAAACCGGTTGGTTTCATGGTACCGGTGGCTGGATTCCTGAAAACAAAAAAGCATTCCCGCGCCTCAATATCGGCCAACACCATGGGTCACCATGGACAGTCCTTAGTTTGTTTTGTTTTTTGCCGCAACCTTGTATTTGGCTGAGCATCTCCAAGAGGGATGATTATGTTTCCTTGGAAATTCGGAACACTTAACCAGAACCACAAACCTAGAGAAATTTGCGACAATACAACTCCACGTATCAGTGTCCTATTTTGGGGGTTTTAGGATATGGTCGCCCTACAATACATATTTTTTTTCTGATAAGAGCCTTCAATGTTCTCTTATGTTCCAAACATTAATATTGTTTCTGGACACACAAGGCGAAGTAGGCTCAGGCGTAGAACCAGATCACGTTGAAAAGACTGTGTCTCTTAGTTGGCCAAGGAAAAACCTAGGTAGTTCCATGAGATTTCTAGGCTAGGGGGAAGTCGGGGACCTCTGGTCTTCAGCTCCTGCTGTTGCCGAAAACCTGACCTCAGAAGAATGAATGGATGGATACTATTCCCTCAAAGTAGACCTCCAAGTAGTGATGGGCTGATGAAGCTTCATGAAACAGTGTCATGTTTTTTAGAGGTCAGTAGGTGGCGCCTTCTGTTTAAAAATGAAGTTTCATTAGAACAGTTGTTCAAAACAAGGTAAAATAATTCAGAGACGCCATCTAGTGGACTCTGTGGATAATGACACTGATGCTCATGAAGCTTCATCCGACTATCAAGAGTATCAAGACCGAGAGGAGACGAATTAAAGGAGTAAAATAAGAATCACAGTTTATTTTTCAGCATCTCCACAAGGCCTGGTTAAATGTTTAGAAACACAAGACCTAACCAAGCGACAACTCCATCTATCTGTGGCGATTCACGGTATGGTCGCCCTTAAATACCTCTTTTCCTCATAAGAACCTTGAATGTCTTGATTTGTACCAACCATTACCCGTTTCCCTGGACACACAAGGTGACGTTCTGTAGACAATTCCAACTGGGTGGAGGCCCTGGTGTAGACCCACTGGACACATTGAAAATACTATATCATTTGGCCCAGGAATACCTTGGTAGTTCCAAGAGGTTTGTAGGGAAGGGGGAAGATGGGATCTCTTTTCTTCAGCTCCAACATGTTCACTAAAAGTATACCTACCACACAGAAGAGTATCAAGACCAAGATGAGACGAAGGTGAGGCAACACAACCGAAACATAACACAGGGTATAGCACAAACATATTTGCTTTTCGGGTCACCTTGACCCTGAGATAACACAAGGGTTAACTGCTTAAAGTATCAAGAATGCCAACAAACTGTATTCTAATAAATGTTAGATAAACTTTGTGGGGTATATAAGCACTTGATCAGGAGAAAATGGAATGTGTGGCAGGGATACAACTGTTGACTTTGTATACGAAGCTCGGGTGAACCAGATACGTCAAGTAATGATAGACAATTATCAGAGATGTATTCAAACAAGAAGATAATGGGCTTAACCTCCCAGCATTAAGTAACTATTGAAAATTGGATAATTAAATACATTATTGTAATTCCAAGTGAAGGTGTATCCCGGTGTCCCACATACTTTAGAGATCTGCGAGAGTATATAAAGAGCAGTCCCGCCTGAGACAGTCATCAGGCAACGCTTGTTCATCACCACCGCGAAGATACAACCAGTGAAGGTAGGACCTCGCCGTCGATGCATTTTCTTTCCTTCATCGGGAGCTTAGCATTATATTTGCGTCTCTTCCAGATGTCGTCGTCATCGCTCGTGCTCCTGCTGGCCTGCCTGAGCTGTGCAGTTTTGTCCGCCACCTCTGTGAGTCTCGAGTGTCGACTGATGGAGACAAAGATCTCACGGTTTGTTTTCAACAACTTTCTTGTGTTTACAGTGTTGCTGTGATAAAGAAGAACCTGTCAAACCAGGTCAGTGTTTGGTGATTTGTATCTGATCTGTGGTTATTACAATCTGTTTTTTTTTACAATCAAATTGTCTTTGGTTACTAGTTCGCTGCTGCCCGAATGGATGGACCCAGTTTGAGGAGCGCTGCTACATGTACCACCACACCAATAAGGACTGGGTCAGCGCAGAGGTACTACAACCTGAAAACCTGTGCTCGTCAGAATCTGCCGAGTCATCGACTTCCTCTTGTTTCAGAAACACTGCCAGACATTTGGAGGAAACTTGGCTTCCATCACCAAAGGCAGAGAGCATATCTACGTCCGTAATCTGATCCAAAGAGTGACCGGCCACTTCCCCCGGGTCTGGATCGGAGCTCACGACTCGGTGCTGGTGAGACTGACTTCCTTGTTCATGAGTTGTCGAACACGGATGAGAATCAAACGAGGGTTTCTCTTTCCAGGAGGGTCTCTGGATGTGGACCGATGGCACCAAATTCATTTACAAGCGTTGGGCCGCGAATGAACCCAACAACCTTAATAAAGAGCACTGCGCAGAGATGAACTGGCGCAGTGAGTAGAAAATCTTCTTTCCTCCTAAAGAGAGGTTCTTACTGTGATATTCCCCCTACAGAAAACTACTGGAACGACCAGAAATGCACCACAAAAATGGCGTACGTTTGCTCCATGATCCTCCACTGATGTCCTCGCAACGACTCAGACATCACTTCTGTTTCATCTTGTGTTTGTTGGACATTTATTTTAATTTCTGAATCAAATAAAAACTATTAAACATTCACTCAATCTGTTTTTCTTCATCATTGAGTGTTATTTTTGCAACTCAGCTGAAACGGAGCATTTTTAGTGGGCGGGGCTTAAGTGTATACCCGATTGTTTAAGATCAATTTTGATAGCGCTTCTGTTTCCCCAACATGTTTCGCTAATGCTAATTGGGACTGCGTTTCTGACACGTTTCGCTATTGCTAGCCTTTTCCTGATAACCTTTTCTTAACACTTGTGCGTCCCTTAACTTTTGCAACTTCTTCTTATTTCCCTTCCACATATTCTCATCTACCATGACTGTCAGTATGTTATGGTCATGACACTTTAAGCATGTCCGACTTCCCTGCTTCCATAAATACTGTAAGATTAAAAATTATTATACACTATAAGTATACGCCATACTTAAATTAATGCTAAATGATAATCAAAAGATAAAGTATAAATCGTTTGAATACACATTCACAATCAACATTTCACTCAGACTGATTTACACTCAAGACAAGCTTGAAACAGAATTAGAGACATAACACCGGTTATTTAAAAAACATCTGTTTGTCTGCCGTTTCACACCTTGGGTCATGGATCAAAGAATGAAGCGGGACACATCCAGGAGGGGGGGCTGGAAGACGGAGGCCCCCACCCGAGAACATTTGAATCATAGATTGCAAGAGGGCAAGTTAGGAAGTTCGCTCTGCGGGTGATCGAGACACAGGCAACTTGAAAGAACCATTTTCCCCGGAAAAGACGACCCCCTGGGCGGGAAATTTGCCTTAAATATCGTGATGTTTCTACAGCTTGGGACCATTTCTCCGTGGCTATTGAACTGTAAAGCTTGTATTTTGTTTGACTTGAAGCGGCTAATAAACGACCCGTGACACTCTGCATTGACCATTTCTCTCCACAAAGCGAAGCATAAGAACCGGAAGTAAAGGCGTGTTGGAGCGACCGGAACGGAGTCCTGTTTTGACCGATTTAATAAGAAAGATAGGAATAGGAAAGAAATACCAGATAAAGGTCTAGATGTAACATGTCTTTTCCCAATATCTATTGTTGCTAATCAGGGCATTCAACGGTTTTTGAAACCCCTAATCTGGACCTAACACAAAAGATTTTCTCCACGATTAACCTTATTTTGTGTCACCTACAGAACCCGAAACCAGAACTGCAGGATCACAAACAACAATACTCATTTTCATAGGGTGTTACTGATGGGAAAGTCCTGAGCTAAAGTATGTTCTTCAAATTTTCTTAACCACACAGATTATTATTTGAATTGTATCCAGTTGTGGCTGTGTGAGGAAGGAATATAAGGATTAGAGATGCCTTTGTGCCAGGAACTGGTCTCTGAAGGAGTAGACGCCAACCTTGACTTAAAAATAATTTAGGTTTGTCTTTGGTGGATACCTTTGGGGAAGATAATTAACGGACTGTGAGACTGGAATGAAGGTACAGTATAACAGCGAACTAACAGCTCTGGGCATTTAAACTGATGTCCTTCCTGCAAGTAAATATTTGTGGCTTTAAACTAAACCTGGTGTTGGTTCTTTGGGTTTCAGCTCTAAGTCAGTTTCCTGACCTGACAGTAAAATCAATAAACTTTTCAAAGGATAAAAAATTTGAGCCTGGTAGCGCAAACACGACCACATTAATTCATCCGCCTTCAAATCTGGATGACAGCAGCGATCATATTGACATCAAACCAAGTAAAATAATTATTTGCGTACATCTGTTCAAAACAGACAAATAAATTAGGAGGAGACTTTTTCTTGCTTTTTGAGTAAATGAATGAAACCTATTCAGGCTTCATAGTTGATACTTTCAAGAACCAGACCAGTACAGTCCCGGGTCGTAAAACCCAATCGTGAAAAACGAGAATTGTCTTTTTTTTGCAGACGAACAGCAGGAATTGTGTTTTTAAAAGTATGTTGGGATGAGCCGCTGATTTCAAGTAGAGTTAATGCAGGTTCAGCGTGAAGGGAACTTGGGGAAGTTGTAAGTCCTGGTTTTGATCTGGTTCAAACCTTTAATGATTTCAAGAACCACTGGGATTGAAAGCCCATCACAGCTACACTAACAAGAGGTGAGTTATCATGGAATGGCTACTAGTCAAATGTAGGTCACTTATAGACGAGTTAGACAAGTAAGAAGCAACAACACTTATTACCGCTTACCCAAGAAAACCTCAAATTAGCCGTGACAGGAACCACTGCTCCACTGTAGCTGGGAGAAGATCCAAATCTTTTTTAGTGAAAAGTGGAAAACTTTGTTAGTTTTCTTCTGCTTACCCAGTTTTGGGTTGGCAGCTTCAGAAAGGAGGCCCAGACTTTCCTCGCCAACACCGTCTAGCTCTTCCCGGCGGACACCAAAGCGTTCCCAGACGAACTAAGGAGACATAGTCTCTCCAGCGTGTCCTGGGTCTACTCCCTGAGTCTTCTACCAGTTGGACATTCCCTGAACACCCCACCAGGGAGGCGTCCTGGAGGATCCTGATCAGGTGCCTAAAGGTGATACACTAGAAAATCTACTTACACCGAAAAAAAGGTTTAAGAAAGTGTCTAGAAAAAAATTAACTAGCATTCTTTTTCAGGTTGTGCAAAAAAGGTCGTCCTCAAATATTCTCAGCCATTTGACTAAAAAACACATACCAACATACCCAGAATCCCACATGTATTTATCTTGGAATGGAGGTATGTTCTGTTGGGAATTTCAGGGATCCACTATCATGTCTTAAGATTCAGAAACAAGCGATTCAAATGAAAAGTTCTTCTGGATTCATAGACCTGTAGTTAAGATGCCCTTCCAGGAACCGATAATTGCTTAAGCTAGCGATTAGCCAACTCAATGTTTGGGTCTAATAAGTTCTGCGGTACCAAGAAGACCACAGACCCCTTTTGATTCAGGATTGTTATGATCCAGGTTTTATCTGATCCCAAATTTGTACTTTTGAACAGTCAGACACCATTTCTGACATAGGTTGTGTGTACAATCGTGAATTTGCAAATCTGGGAGGGTTTCACTAGGCAACTGAGTTTTGGAAACTGCCACAGATTTGACTCAGTTTCCTCATTAGGGTAACATACGATACACTTCCTAGCCCCCAAATCTGCTGCCCTGCACCCACCTGATGCTGAGTCAAAGCAGGTCCATTAGGGAAACCGACGTCTCCGGGAAGTCTGCTAACAAGTTCCTGTCGCTCATTCCTGAATGTTGTCGTGTGAGTGTGGCGCCATCTGCTGACCGAGAAGAGGAAGCTCCGTTGTGGGGAAGAGGTGAGTAGGATTGTGTTGTTGAAAGTCGTGAAGTCGTTTAAATCTGTGGTGTTTTGTCTGCCTGAAACACAGAATCCCCGGTTCCACCTAGACCAAGCACACCGTCCTGCCTGTCCTTCTTCATACGCCAACAGAGCAGCGGTGGATTGGGGGAACCCTCGACCCCCACCGGAGTGGAGTCGCTGCAGCCGGGGTCTTCCAGCTCCATGTCCCCTGACTGCGTGACTCACCAGCATGGCCAGTTGGACTGCCTGGAATGGGACTCTGGCTATCTCGAGTATCTCAAAGACGCCAGGAGAGGCGTGGAAATCTGCTCGTGGGCCTGCCGGGACTGGTCAGCTCCATACGACGGAGAGAATCCCTCTGCGAACACTGCACCCCCGCCGTCTCTTCCCCCGACATCCAACCCCTCTCTGGCCATGTTCCCGGAGCACTTCTCGTTGCAGCACTCGGGCGGCAGCGAAACCCCACCCGGCCAGCAGAGGGCGGCGGTGGTGGCGGTGGCACGCTCGGAGTGGTCGAGCAGCGAGCGAGAGAGCGGGGAATGGGACGTGACCATCGGGGAAAACAACTGCATCAGCCTGACGAGGCGCTCCAAGAAGTGCAGCTTACAGAGAGAGGAATTCCTGCCAAAACCAGTTCCTCCTCTGATCCCTTCCTGTTCGTCCGACGACACGTCATCAGGGTCTCGCCAAACGTCGTCCGCTGCGCCTCACATTCCAGCCACTGCCATCACCGTCAGCTACCAGGCCGTGTACAACGGGCCAATAAGGCCGGACAACGGCTGCTCTCGGGCTCAGGATCGAGAACTCGAGGTCAAGAAAGTGAAGAGGGACTTCGGGGAGACCCAGTTCTTGGATGAGAACGCCAACGGATCCATCGTCACCTGCACATCCCAGACCTGCCCTACTCTCTCACAGTCCATGTTTACCAAGAGCGACTCGAGTAATGCGACGTCTCACTGCACCACCTCCCTCAGTCAGCCCAACAGCGATACCTCATACTTGCAGGGTGCACTCTCAGATCTTCCAGAAGCCAATAACACACAACAGTCTGTAGAAAGTCTCATCAAGGAGCTGCTGGAACAAGCTCCGGGAGACCCTCAGCTCCCTGGGGACTCCAATGGTCAGGGCATCAGCATTGAAGCTTTCACCCAGGAGCTGAGAGAGCTGGAGAAAAGGGTGAAGGAGCGCGGCGGCTCAACCGACCGACAGGAAGAGGTCACCGTAGAGACGCAGGAGGAGGACCCAGCACTGCCCGGCGGCTCCGAAGCGAAGGTGATCGGCAGCTACAAAGCAGAGCCGTCTGCGGCGAGCGTGTGTAGTCCTGAAGACCCTTGAACCAGCCAGCATCTCAGCCCTACACAGGTACCCCCTTTTTCACAACATGCGTCAGATTTACTTTAACTGAGACAAGTCTTCCAAACCCTCTTAGATCCAGATGGAACTACTGTGTATTGGCAAGAATTTAGTTTACAATACGTCTCACGATACAGGGGCAACGATACGATGTGTTGGAATAATGTACTTACAGTATATATTTTAGTTTTATTTAACTTTAAGTGTGAAATCTTAACAAACTTATCTCAAGACACTTTACAGTTTAAATAAGACTATATGGGAGGAAAGAAAAACTGGTACTTATCAACAATGAGTGAATCACATTGTGACAGTGGCGAGAAAAAACTATATTTTGTTCGAAATTCAAAATATGTCCAAAGATCAGCTTTAAAAGATGCTGGAGTCGACTGTATCCTCCTGTCCTCAGTCGTCGCCAGGATATTGCTGAACTTGGCTTGGGGTCTGCTGCCAGAATAGCAACATAAATTAACAAATGCTGTGAATATTCACATTCAAATAACACATCTATACAGTGCTGGTTTGAGAAGTAATATCCGATATTTAAGTTTATTTATTTTTGTCTGTCACTATTGGTAACTGAGACGCCCCCTACAAGCCAAAAGAGAAAAACATATCTTTTGTTAATATTTCGCTCCCTCTGCAGGTCCTTTTATGATGGTTCTGTTTGCCAAGCTGGAGAACATGCTCCAGAACTCTCTGTACGTCAACATTCTGCTTACGGGCATCGTGGCGCAGCTGGCCTGCTACCCACAGCCCCTCCTCCGCTCCTTCCTGCTCAACACCAACATGGTCTTCCAACCGAGCGTGAAGCCTCGACGCGAGGAATTGTTCGGAAAACGATTGAAGAAGTTTATATTTTAAGAGTGTTTTTAGCAGAAGCTAAACTGGTGATATTTAGCATGTTAGCATTTTACCGTCTGTTACAAACACATTTAAATTAAAAACTAGATAATAATATATTTAGGATTATTCCTTATGTCGATGCTTCAGTACAAGAGGGACGTTACAAATGAGCAGTATGGAGGTTTTTGGAGGTTTTCAAGTGTCTTTTGGACGAATTAAAGTGAGTCACGACTGTCGATGGAAATACGTTTTTGTCTATAACTCTAAAAAAAAGAACAGATCACTCTGAAAATAATCCCAACCCTTAGTCGACATGAGGGCGAGAAGAAAACGAGTTTGAATTTTGGGTTGAACGACCACTTTAACTGTGCCAAGCGTGTCCAGAAACCTTCATGTTTTACCACTTCTTCAGTTTGAATTTCTCGCGCTGAAGTCGTTTCTTCCTAATTTGCACCTGATAACAAGCGACTTTAGAGATTAATTTTTCATTATCAGCTTCAATAACTTCTGGCAAAACTGGAATCTTACATCTCCCCCACCCATTGGCCCATTCTCCAGACGCCGAAAAAATGATCAGCGCCTTCTTCTGGGTTGTTTGTGTTACGAGCAGGTTTTTTTTTTTTTTGCCAAAATATCGTCCAGGACGACACTGAAATTGTCGGAAAAGCGGGATTTGAAATGAAAAATGTTTTCAGTTGATTTAAATGATTTTACTCGTAATAATGTTTTTTGGAATCTTAACTGGAATTTAGAGATCATAGTCTTGACGTTGCATTTCCTGTTTGTTTTAAAACCTTCCGTTGCAACTTCCTGTTTCGACGTTGCCAAGTCTGTCTTTTTTTTCCCCCCAATCTCAGCCGTGATCTATGCAAACCTGCCCCAAACCACCACCTGAACCGAACCCCGGAACGGGAGAAAAAAACGAAACAAAAAACCAACGTGAACAGATGGAACGAAAAATAACGATGAATGTTTGCGAAACAATATTTTTCTATACTTTGAGAATCAATGTGGTCACAAGAAAAAAAAAATGGAGGATAATCTGTGGGATTAACACTACGATGAAAATGTTTGTATTAATTTATAAAAGTCTTTGCCAGAGCAATATCACCTGTGTCCCCCCACACTCTCGCCTTTTTATTGGTTCACACTCGCAATGCATTGTGGGATATGTGCAGAAGAAGCAAAAACTAAAAGGATTGGTAGAAACTTTTTAAGTAAACAAAAGACGAGAGAAGTTGAGCAGATTTATTGAACAGAATAGTGATTCAAGGTGGAAGATGATGGTGATATTTATGGAAACGGCAAAAAAAAAAAGAAGCGCGAAGGCGGCGAGACGTCATTTCATCGACGCCATGGCGTCTTCTTTACTTGGTCATGCCGCACACGTAGGAACGTTTTTGGTCGCACTTCCATTCGTGCCAGTGGGAATCTGAGGAAAAGATCACACCGTTTGGAAAGTTTTTAAAATTCAAATGTTGGCTTTTTTTTCGTCTCACCGTCCGGGTACAACAGCACACACTCCTTGTCGGTTTTCATCTTCTTCAGGTTTCTACACGCGGTCATTGTATAGAATCTATTCCCGTCGAGCCAGAGCCA